>NC_143575.1:69366266-69666266 GCF_048544385.1 Mastigoproctus giganteus
TTGCATTACGCTAATACGACTGATGAAAAGCAGGTTTTTCGCAAAGCTGACTTTGCATCAGCTTACCAACATGTTAAGAAAAAAATACTTGTGTATGATAGGCCCTAATTTGTACTTTACAATAACTAAATATTGTCAGAAAGGTATCTAACGCATAACTATATTGTGCCTAAGAAAACTACTCATTTATACTTGCATTTTTATTAATGCCTATTTTTATAAAAGATACTCTCATAAATACGAAATATGAATGAAAAATTTCTATTACAAGAAATTCTTCGAATGCGACTTCTAATGAAATTAAAGAAAACTACACTTCAATTTCAAGACCTACTTCACACCCTTCACTAATGTTAAACTCTAAACTCCTTGTTGTTGTTATTTGATTTTTAGGAGCATTAGCAACTAAGGCCATATTGCTCCGGGGATATGCGGTGGTCATTCACTGACCTTTCCGCATCCTCCGTATTTGGTGGTCGCGGGCTCGAATCCCGGTCTAATCAAGAAGCGTGTGCTACGCACTGCCGCTCCTGCCCACCTGGCTACGGAGGCGCCCTAAACTCCTTACTAATGCTACTAAAGCAATGCAGTAAATGGAAATGCTAAACCAGGCTCCTCAAAATCTCGAATGTGGATTCAGCAGAAATCTTTGGGGACATTCGATTGACATCTCCGATCTCGCTGTTTCAGCTGCTGGTGCAAAAACTGGAGTATATATAAAGCTCAACTACCTACATAAAAATATGGAATATGTAAGATATAAGATCACTTCCGTAAGAGAATGTGTTGAATACACATGAGGATTCTACCAAACACTGACCATGTTTATGATCTCCATGTGTATGATCTCCATCAGCCATGATAAATACAAACTTGTGATTATGAGGACCTCAAATTCATACATTATTCATAAAATTCGCCCATATGTCAACTACAAATAGCTTTGCTGCACAAAGAAAGAAATAAATACGGACTGAAACTTAGAAATGAATTTGAAATAAGTACAGGGCACAAAAACATGTTTACAAATTCGGACGGCCATAAAATTACGCTTGGACGATAGAGTGCATTAACGCCCGCGTTTGAACTGATCACGGTTCGATTAGCCCGCATGATTACTAAGTACTTTAATGCTTGTATTTTTTGCTAAAATAATTAGCTGTGAACAATTCCTCTGAAAAAAAAAAAAAACATATTCATTGAAAATTTCTTAAAACACATCCTTAATACTGCATTATGTTCGGAGCACCATTCTAGCATATTCGTAATGGCAACACTTCCTCGTATATCACACTGTAAAGTAAACACCTTAATTTTATTACGTTAAATAGAAGGGACGTTATTTATGAAAAATAAATTGAAAAAAAAAAAAAAAAAAGTGCCCAAAATAACAGGGTAAAGGGAGACAACGCCGAAAGTATACAGCGAAACACAATTCACTACGACACTACCCAACAAAAAGCAGGCAAAGTTACTACATCTCTCTCTGCCACTTCAAGGATTAACTGCGGCATCATTATTCTTAGTGACATTGTACAAGTAAGAGAGAGAGAGAGAGAGAGATCTATTCATAATCATTTGTTAGAAGATAACTATCATATTAAACTCAGAGGAATCGCGAAAATAAATATATTTTCCTTCGAAAATAAATATATAAGCGGCATTAACCTCTGGATGATTTTCATCTTGTGCAAAAATATAAATACTTTGGGGTATAGGGGATGAACAAGGATATTTCATTTCTACGGCTACAGGAATGCCTTCACAACACCAGCTGCATGGCATTTTCGTGAAAATCCCACCGGTTCTATTTCCAGGGATTGGCGGAAATACTGTTGTATTACTAGAACCAAATAATTCTCCAGAAAACAGAGCCGACCGGGCTAGCCGAGTGGGTAAAGTACCTGCCCGGCAACCTAAAAGGTCGCGGGTTCGATTCCCGCCTCGGGCTTGGATCAAAGTACTGCAAAAACCTTGGGAGGTGCAATATGGCCACAGAAGCCGATGCGCCAACAACTACCAAAATCAAATCAAAAAATCCAGAAAACAGTGGCAGCAAGTCACGTCCCACTCATGCAATAACTGAAGTCGCTCACATTTTCTGGTTCTTCCGTTCTTCACGGCGAAAACACCGTCTATCTGGCATCTGCTTTCTGCAAATCATGAAAACGTTCCTATAGTTTCATCCCCATGCGACTTCGTCTTTACATTCTGTTATTGTGTCTACAATTATGCCAGACATGAAGACTTTGAGCGTTAAATGGAAAGTTAGGGGAATAGGCAAGGCGTATGGGGGAAATTTTTTCTCAACTTGAAAAACACATACATATCATGAATTATCGCGATTTATTTTGTGAAGATGGAATTCGCTTGTATTGGTGCAGAGGTATCTGATAATTCCACAGAGAAGACTTTAGGGGTTCAGGAAATCGGCTAATTGGGGGGTTATGGAAGTAAACTGAACCTCGATACTTACTGATCTTTCAACGGTTTATGAAAATCACTATTTGCATTAAAAAACTTAATAGTAGTAGTAATAATGGAGGCATGTGAAGCAAGAAAGCAAGCGTATGATCTTATGTAGCATCAGCCAAAAATTACGCACACCCATTCCCTCTGAACGTCTGTCTAGTTCCTCCTTCAATTTATTTAAGCTATCAACTTCTTTATTCCAGCAATTAACCACTCGCTGGTTAAGCGCAACTCTCCGAACTTCTATTCTACAACTATCTTTCCTCAATTTTAATTTATGCCCCTTCAGGTTCGCAATCACAGCAAGCAGAAGAATCCCACCGCAATTTAGCGTGCTCAACGCATTCAATGCCTTATACACCTCGCAGGTGCCTAGTCTCTAGCCGCTGCAATTTGATTTGCAGAACTTAAGCCTTTCTTCGTAGTAGGGACCCCCTTCGTTCCCCTCACCAATCCTGTTGCCCTCTGTACACGCTCAAGCAACTCTACATCCTTCCTAAAATGAGGCCTTCAAACCTGTACGGAGTAAGGCGTGGCCTGACCATTGTCTTATACAAAGGGATAATCACCTCCTTTTCCCTACTAGCAAAATTCCTGTTTATCATTGACAATACCCATGACCTGCTCTGGCCGCCTGTCTGCATTGCTCAGAACACTTAATATTTGAATGCACAATTACTCCCAGGTCTTTTTCATTTTCTACCACCCTAAGTGTAGTACCACAGATTTCGTACGTAAGTATCTCTGAGGTTACTTCTACCCATACGCAGTACTTTGCATTTGTCAATGTTAAACGTCAGTTGCCACTTTTCAGCCCGTCTGCCAAAATTTTCTAGATACTGTTGCAGTAGCACACTACATTTTACTGTCATTTTCAACCCTGCCAACCTTTGTATCAATTGCAAACTTCGATATTAAGCCTGATATACCTTTATCAATATCATTGATAAATATACAAAACAACAGTGGGCCCAACATCCAACTCTTGGGGGGACTCCACTAATAACATTAATCCACGAAGAGCAGCGTCCATTGATTACCACTCTCAGCCTTCTACCACTCAACAACCCTTTTATCCATTGTAGCAACTTACGCTTAATACCATACTGCTTCAATTTGTACAGTAGTTTTCCATGCGCAACACTATCAAAAGCTTTCCTGAAATCCAAGTATATGATATCAAAATTATTTTTTGCATCCAGTTCCTTTGTAACTTCATCATAGTATCCAATCAAATTTGTCAGACAAGACTCTCCCTTAACAAACCATGCCGTGTCTGAATTATTACTGCAGTCTTGTCTAGATGATCCTGCAGTGCACCTTTAACAAGTGACTCCGTTATTTTCCCCGGAACAGAAGTAAAACGAACTGGTCTCTAATTACTCGTGTCACCCTTAGATCCCCTTTGTGAATTGGGGATACATTTGCACATCTCCAGTCCGTGGGGACTTCCCTTGAGTCCAAGGATGCTCTCTTAGTTATGGCTAAGGTTTTGCTAACTTCCTTTGCCGCCTCCTTTAATATAACTGGATAGATCCCATCCACCCCAGGTGCCTTTCAACAATTTCTCTTCCACTTTGCTCTCAGTTATTACAAAAACATTAAGCACATTGTTACAGTTTGATAAACTTCTGGCACTCTCCTCCCTTAATAACTCCTCATGTGTGAATGTAGATGCAAGATACTCATTGAGATTATCAGCTATCTGAGTAGGATCACCAACAGTCGAACCATCGATATCAAGTGGACCAATCTGATTCATCCCCTTCCTTCTAGAGTTTATATAAGTAAAGAAGTGCTTACTGTTTTCCTTAGCATCCTTTGCCAAAGATTTCTCATAATCTGCCTTCGCTTGCCTAACCTCCTTTGTGACTTGATTACAGTCTAGTTTATATCTGCCAAAGGCTTCTGTGTCACCTGTTAATTTATATACATCCCATACATTCTTCTTCTTCTTCTCTGCCACGAGCCTCATTAATTCATCTGACATCCACTTAGGCCTAAACCTTGAATAATATTTCTTAATTGGTATGAAAAGCCTAGTAGCTTCCACGATTAGTTCCTTGAATGCTTCCCACTTAGAATTTGCTGTTGGTAACATCATTAGTTGTTCCCACTGTACAGAATTTAAAAACTGTCTGAGACCACTGTTGTCATCTTTACAGAAGCAAAAACCCTTCCCTTTACCCCTGATGGTAATGGTTAGCTTTTAACACTGAAACTTAATGCTTTAATTTTTCTTTAAAATAAACACCAAAAAATCCAGTGTATTTAAATTTCGTTCAAATTTTAAAACTAAAGATAACATTAAAGAATTAAGTCTTGCAGGATTACACAAGGCAAGAGAAAAGGACATTTAAAGAACAGCTTCGTAGAAATACATAATTTATAACCTTTATCTACTGAAAATAACGATTCATTAAAAATGTAAGAGCAAGTAACAATTAAGCATAAATGCGATTGTGAAAGATATTTTTCAAGCGTTCGTGTTTGATACTCCTTGTTGTGTGAATGGCTTCTTTCGTGAGCAGAACAGAGTTGGAATAGTTCATTTTCTTTAATTGGATGTAAAGCCGATGTAGAGAATTTGTCCGCTACGCTGAGACAATAGCAAGCTTGATTAGGAACAGCCCATGAATGCAATCCGTGAACTGTAAACTGTTTAAGCGTAAAGTAGGAAATTAGTTTCACAGATGTTTGCGTGATTTCTCTATTGTAAAGACAAATTAGTTGTTTCAAAGAAACTGAAGTAGTAGCTTATTAGCTGGGAAAACAAAATCTGAAGTTCTTAGAAAGCGACAATTTCATCTTCGTTATACAACCTCGCATGAACAATTTGATACTTGAAAAGAATAAGAAATATCTTGGAAGAAAACAACACTTTCGGTAGTCTCATAACATCACTGCAGCTTTTGTAAAAATACTACTAGAAACACTTCTCTTATAAATAATAGTATTAGAAGATGGAGAAATGTGGGGGGGGGAGAGAAACAATTACTTGTACTTGGCTCAATTACTACACCACTTTATGGTCTCACTTATGTATCCCATTTCCTTTCCCATTTAATCCTTTTTCGGTATTTATTTATTTATTTTATTTTTTTTTTTTTTTGCCCTTTTACGTGGTTTCTTATATTATGCGTTTCTTATCACCACCACTTTCTTTACCGACACCCTTCCAAGAGCAACGTCAGTCTATTCAGCAGTGATTGTAGGGAATGGGTAGAAATTATCCTCCTGCAATCTTCTAGAACAAAAAGTTTCTAATGGTGCTTGATCAGTGAAGTGGCCACAGCTAGAAGCTGCAAAGAACCATAATCGAAATACTGTACTCACAAGCTTGATGACGCAGAAGAAAACTGGAATGGCTGAGCAACAGATCAATAGGTACTGTTGATACAGGCTCTGGAAAGACGGCAGCGCTTTAGAATTCGATTTAGGAGAGAGAGAAAAAAATGGCACGCATTAAACAATTTTAAGGGCATAAATTGTCAACTAAATTGCAATACTATAAATCATAATCTAAGAAAACGGACGGCATATACACATATATATATATATATAATCAAGAATAATGATATAGTTAACATGTTCTACCTACAATATTTTATACTTAAAATATTTTATATATATATATATGTGTGTGTGTGTTTGTGGGGATCAACTGGTACCGATGAGACATACACGCACACACCATAAAGGCTGGGGAGGAGTGTCAGTTCAAAATTGCGAAACGTGTCTTTCTGACTTGGTGGGGGGGGGGGGGGGTATGTTTCTTCCTTTCACTTCCGGCGAAATAAAAACACAAGAAAATCTAATGGGAAAATTTATTACAAGTATTTAAGAAATATCAGGTTTTTTTTATGTGTCAGAAAAACAAAAAAAAATTGCAGTGAAACAACTTTCTAATGTAGTTGAAGCTCACATACACCATCAAGAAAACTGTATACTGTCACATAAAAGGGAGGATACGAACAGATTACTTTTCATTATGCTACCTAATGCGCAATTTTTATATTATGTCAAAGAAATCAGATATATATATATATTACTTTCCGTATTTACCGGACCATATAAAATTCCCTAAGTCACAATCCGGAGGTGTACCAGGTCACCGTAGATAAATCACTATATATTGTTAATAACAATAGTGTGTATATATATATATATATTGTTCAAAATAAATAATAATATGTTATTAATAATACGCTGTTTCCCAGCATTTCCGAGTCTCCACCCATGTGTCATTACAATTCGCCCTTCTCAAGAAAGAAAGAATGAGTTCTTGAAATATAACCTCAAGTCTTTCAAGAAATGTAGTCAGCAATGCTCTTAATGGTAACTGGAGACTTTTCACTCCTTGAAGAAAGTTCAGTTCATAACATTGGTAATGACGAGAATGACAGTTGCGAAAAGTTTTTGGAGTTCTACACTGTCAATTTGTTCAGTAAGCACTTGTGAATCGGTTTCAGATATATGCAATAAAAAAAAAATATATATATATATATATATATTTTTTTTTTTTTCCCCCAAAAATTTCCTTCTGCACTGGTGTGCAAAATTTAAGGACCAAACAGGTTTTCACTTATAGCTTCTCATAAGAGTGGCCTGGATATGGGAAAAGCATACCAAAGGAACCTCGTAAGGTACAGAAATGATGAAGGAAAAAACACCGACACAACAACGGAAACAAAGCGGACAGAGGGACTTTATTCAAAAATGGCAATATAGCACTGGCTGCCATGACACAGCTGCATCACTGCCAAAGAGGGAACAAAGGGAAGCGGTGGTCCTCAGTAGGAGATATGGCCACCCCTAATGTCGATGCACCTGTCCATACTTAGAACAATGTTGTTGATGAGTTCTTGAGGTAACATCGTCCATTCCTCTGTCAGCGCCATCTTCAGCTGGTGAACATTTTCTGGTAGGTGTGGACGTGCCGCTAGGCGTCTCCCCAGAGCGTCCCATATGTGTTCGATCGGATTTAGATAGAGGAAAGCGGGCAGGCCAATCCATACGAACAATGTCCTCACTTTCCAAAAGCATATTAACAGCTGCAGTGCGATGGGGTATGGCGTTATCATCCATAAACACGAACTCGGAGCCAATGGCACCTCGGAACAGACGCACATGGGGAAGTATTACCTCAGTATAGTAGCGTGCACCGGTTACAGTACCGCCTTCCAGTATCTGGAGTTGTCTACGTCCATCCAAGATAACGCCTCCCCAAGACGAGAAAAACCTCGACCGCCATACCGATCCCTTTCAGTAATGTCTTGCGGGTTAATTAGTTAGTTATTTGATTTTTAGGAGCGTTAGCAACTAAGACCATATTGCTCAAGGATATGCGGTGGTCATTCCATGACCTTTCCGCATCCTCCGTATTTGGTGGTGACGGGCTCGAACCCCGGTCTAATCAAGAAGCATGTGCTACGCACGCACTGCTGCTCCTTCCCACCTGGCTACGGAGGCGCCTATGTCTTGCGGGGTGATACCGTGTGCCAACCTCTCGCCAGATTAGCTGACGTCCGGAATCGCTGCTGTGACTAACTCTTCTCTCATCAGTAAAGAGTATCTTAAGTAAAGATTTTGTGGTTGTAACCTTTAGAAATAGTGTTGGTCCTTAAGTTTTGCACACAAATGTATAATCTTACAGTATATTCTAAATATTTTAACAGTTATATCCTCGGAATTGCATTCCTTTTTATCGTTCTCGGGAACGACCCAAAAACTGAAAAAATTATTTCCAAAATAAAATCAAGCACAACAAAAAAGAAATAGCATTTATCGATCTGCTACTGTAACATAATAATAAGAATAGAAATACGAGATCCCTTGGCGAAAAGCAATTTCTGTTATAATAACAGAAACAGCTTTTGGTCCAGGGGATATCGGAGTTAAGTTAAAATCACATCGGCCTTTTACAGAAGCAGCCGAGTGGTCAAACACAACGTTGCATAATTGCATGCGCTTTGGGTGACTGCAGTTCAAACTCACATGACTACTAAATACATTGCTTTTTTTTTTTTTTTTTTTCCCCAATCTTAACTCCTCTGACCGAGTGATCATCCCGGAGTATATAACGGAATTATTTACTTTTTTAATTGCCCATGAGCAGTTAGTATGCCACTCTACAACAGACAAATTCAAAAGTGAACCGACAATAATGGCTAATGTCTTTTCTATCTTGTCTTTTCTGTCGTGGAAGTTGAGAAGTTAAATAAATTTAAGGGGGAACTGGACAAACATTTAAAGGGAATTGCTTTTTTTTTGGCTGATCGCTGCATAAGCTCATACACTTGCTTTCTTGCATCACATGCCACTACTACTATTAACCAAAGCGTGCAGAGCGAAACAAGTAACCCGATTTTAACAATCAAAAAATTAGCAAATTAATTCTCGGATCAAGATTTTACATCAGAGTCGCAGTTTTTATCACAATCCAACGAAACCGATAAATTTTTAGATCATGAAATCGTCTAATTTCTGTTCGTGAATTAGATCAGCGGGTCAATGATAAGGGGCGGATCATCAGTTTCGGAGTTTCGTGATTCTTACATGACGCCTTAAACGGTCTACAGGTATTCCATTTATGACGAGTGCTGTACTGAAATGCTTCGAGTAGTGTCTTGATGTTATAATATGTCTGCTTTAAATGATTGGACAACGAGGATAGATGACTTTAAGTTTTATGCAAGAGGACAGCTTCGAAACTTCGTTATTCGGAGTCGATGAAGAGGGGCCATTCAGATGTAACAGCACTTGTGACAATTCCCTAAAAAATCCATTAATAACGTGACAGTAGCTGAGCAGATTACCGCAACGAATCTCGCCGAAACCTGGTTTCTTTTAGTGAGCCAGTGACATTCTTCTTAACCAAATGTTTCTGCTTTAGTTTCGAGGAGAGAAGTCCGGCTTTGGAGATGGCGATCTCTAATGAGGTCACTCAACTCATTTAGAGCAAACAGCTCCAGCACCGCTGTCTCTTCCTCGGATATGTACTCAGAATCGGTTTTCAAAAGAATTTACTCCATGCTATATATAGAGCAGCGTTTCCAAAACTGTGGTACGCAGACCACATATATATATATATATATATATATGCATATGTTATATATATATATATATATATATATATATATATGCATATGTTATATTTATATATATATATTGCATATGCATTTGAAGGAGTCCGTGAACTCAGTAGTTTGGGAACCACCACTATAGAGGTACCGGAATTGGCATATTGTCGTCGTGAGCGATTGGTCTCATCAATGAATCCAGATTTACAAAAACAATGTTGTGCTTATTCTTTGCTGAGAATCCATTTACATTCACATTATAAAAATAACAATTAATATCTTGGTCCTCTGGCTCTCTCCATACCACGGGTATATAACAGCACCGACTCCCCCCCCCCCCCCGTTTGTTCAACCAGTCACGTAATCCATTCGAACAAGCGATACAAATACCATGCAGTAACCAAGCCTTATCCTGATCACCCAAAGCAGTGGTTTTCAACCTTTTTTTTAATAACGGCACCCCTAAGTAATTTATTTTGTTTAGCGGCACCGTTACTCAGTTTTCTGCCTGTTAGATCCGATTTTCTCTCTCTCTCTCTCTCTCTCTCTCTCTCTCTCTCTCTCTATATATATATATATATATATATAATATTAAAATATATGTTATATGATATGATAGAGGTACTCAGTAAACATCAATTATAGATTACCACAAAAATAAAAAGATATTATACACCTTTTTATAATGAAATAAATATAAATTTTTAAAAAAATAAGTTTAAGTAACTTAAACCAAAATTACATGGCACCCCTGGAATGTTGTTGCGGCACCCCGGTTGAAAACCACTGACCTAAAGGATAGTCAAAGTATAACTGGTAAATTTTCCGAATATCCGTCGGAACTGTGATTTAGTAATGAAGAAATCAGAGTCCACATACATGTTTCCCGGTTTGAAGGGGGTTGCATTTGAAGAGTCCACAGCTCTATACAGTCTACATATTTTTATTTCCTGCGTAAATAACGAGAAATTACTGAGTTTCACGATTCGCAGATGAAGCATTAGACTGACGCAACTGATTCAATGAGCCAAACACCACTCATTCAATTTTATTTGTTCTTAACTGCTAATATGCTGTGTGCGTAAAAAATAATAATAATAATAAAGCAAGTAGTCCAGAGGATTACGATGATTCAAACTGCGAACACAAGTCATCAAATTAATTATGGACAAGGTTTGCATTTTTAAAGAAACTTGAGAGCGTGACTTCATGAAGCTTTTGGTGTTTGTTTTTTCAACTGTGTACGTATATTTTAAAGCGGAAATAATATTTTTACTATAATGTACACTTTAATAATTTTCTATATACGAGAGAGAGAGAGAGAGAGAGAGAGAGAGAGAGAGAGAGAGAGAGAGAGAGAGAGATTCATAAGCGTGCCATCATTTTAAACAGGAAAAATAAATAAATAAATATATAAAAACGCAAAACCTGTGCTTTAAAAACAACATAAGCCAAATCATGCATGAACCTAATTTCAAATCTGTACAAAAGAATCTGCTAAAATACAATACAATCTATATGAAACGTATATAACACCTAAAAAATGGAGGGAGATATGGGTGAAATGTATTCCAAAAGAACTCTTTAAATCGCTTGACCCGAGGCTTCGGCACACATACGATCGCTTCTCCGGAGAAGTTTATTTGGTTACTAGAGTAAGAATATCGAACAAAAACCACGACTCTCAAAGAGAAAAATGCAGCTTTACTGCTTTCATTTATTGCACATATTCTCGACTGCAGCCTTTCTGAAACATTTCGGCTAAGAGATAAAACGAAAGAGATTGCAAACATGTTTGCATTGGAGCATTATTGAGTATAGTATATTTCTAGCAAGTAACCCTGCGCAGTGTAAGCTATCGGCCGATGAAGAAAGTTAAAAAAATAAAAAATGTGCGTATTCAACACTGCAGATATACTTCAGGATGGCGGTATACAACCTGACAAAAGTAACCAAATAAGTAATAAGAAGAATCAGTATAAAAACTTTCATGAACTCATTATCATAATACAAGAGAAACTTTATCTAACTTTAATTAAATTAAATCTTAAAGTTAGAAAATAAATCCTTTCCCGTTATCTTGAAATAAAAGAATAAATTAATGAAGCTATATAAACTAATTCTTTTTGGCCGTATATACAGCGCACAGAACACACTGCTCAAAATAATTCAATGTGTACTTCGATTTCTCACGCCACAAATCTAGAATATAAAATCACTGATATGGAAATGTTTAACTCATCAAATGGTAGCTGTTGCTGGGCTACAAAAGGTATATCGTGGCAAAATATTATAATTAAATAAGTAACTATACAATCAAAGAGAAGTTTGGTCTTTCTCTTTAACTCATCTCTTATTTAAAAATAATGTCACAAAAGAGAAGTAACTAATGAAATACTTTTTCTTCCTTTCTACAAAGTACTTTCAGTAACAGCTACCACACCGTGCAATACTCAATGATTCGGTGCATGAGCTCTGGATTTTTTCCCCTCAACGAACACTTTTTGATGTCCTACCTATTTTCTAACCTGAACTGTATAAACTCCCATTCTGATGTAATATGATAAGGATTTTTCGTGCTCCTCTCTAGCATTAAACTATACCAGCAACATAATTATTGTTACAAACTTGAACTTAACTCTTGCTGTAAAGGGATACCTAAAAACTTCACCCTTGACTTTCCCTCAAAGTATAATTAAAACAAAACAAGAATTCAACGCTGATGAGGAAACACAGTTGCCTCTGTTGCCTTGTGGCCCCTTATTAAACAAACAGTAGTTCCCCACGTCTCCGACTGAATCTGTCCTTCTAAATCTGTGAATTAATGTTTCAAACCTCTATTCAAAAATTTATTCCAAGTACTACTTAAGGTACTAATACAGCAACATTAATTCCCAGACTCAGACACGATGAGTACTATTTAGGAGCCGTGGCTAAAACCATATTTAACAATGTACCTAGAACTTGGTTTCTGTACGGATACCAGTGCTTACAGACCTCGGGCAAATTAGCACTGAGATAATCCCAATCGTGATATGTTATGAGGTATAATGCTCCACACTCACACAATCGCGTATGCCACTAGAGTAGAGAAGGATCTAAAGGAGCATAATTCCAATATAGGATTAACGGCTACTATCCTTAATCTCACTCTTTCTTCTACGCAGTCCTCTTCTCGTGATACAGCAGCATATCTCAGTTCCTCTACCTAGGAGAACAATAATAACTGGCTTTCTTCCACACTGCGTGAAAAAAAAAAAAAAAGGTCTTGGTTCAAATGCACATTGCCCGAGGAAGACAATCCTTCCCCCCCCCCATCCCAAACACATCGTGGTCGAGTTAATCAGTGTCACATGAGGAATACGTGTTTTCCCCCACCTCGGAAACTCAAGTATTTCATCCCTCAAATATAAGAAAACCAACTTTAGAATATAAGCAATTCTCAGACACGAATTTACACACATCGCACAGCTTTAAATGCCTCGGTGCAAATACAAAAGCAAGAATTCAAATAAGTTCCTCCCTACTCTACTAATCTCTTTACACTTCTTCACACCGATGTAACGTCAAAACATGCTATCAAGTTGCAAATTATAAATATCAAATCATCAAACAGATCAACTGTTCAATCATATTGCAGCGCCTTTTGCTGCTAGAGAGTCCCCACGGAGCTGGACTGCATCCACAGCTCAGATCTTACAGACAATCAGGGACAGATAACGATCGTCTTGGGAAAATTGGCTGATATAGTACTTGTCGGTCTTCCCTACGCTGTTCATGCTACATCAATTCCACAGCTGACCACACTGTTGTGAAGCTACAGAGTAACGTCATTCCGTTTGACTGAATCAAATACCATATATTCTTATCTCATTTTCTCAAAAACATCTGCAATAAATCGTAATCTTAACATTACCGAACGATATGCGGACATCGAACTCTCACACACACACACACACTCTCTCTCTCTCTCTCTCTCTCTGATTAACGTCACTGTGCTATATAAAAATCCTCTCTGTGAACCCGACATCTAGTAAGTTTTCCAACCCCACGACTGACTGACTGTGCGTAGGTGGTTTCGTCTTAGAATCTTCATTTCTTTTATTTTATTTTATTTATTATTATTATTTTTTTTATCGTATGATGTGAGCAATACACGAAGGAATCAGTTTTTTTTTCCTGCGTCCTTCATGTATCGTGGCCGTGAGGTCCAACAGGAGAGTACAGCACCATCGTAATATCCAAGCCCGAGGCGGGATTCAAACTCGCGACCTTTGGGTTGCCAGGCACTGTCGGCTTTCTTTTAATAAGCTCCCGTTATACATATATAGTAAAATTTAAGAACAATATTATATTAATAATTCTCGGATTCTGCTATGTCGTTATAAACATAGTCCGCCAGTTCACATCGTACTCCATTTAATATGATTTATCGTGCATGTGTAATTTCCGGCCTATCTGGGAGTTTAAAAAAAAAAAAAAAAAAAAAAAAATCTTGAAATATCTGCCAATCGCCGCTAAGATTCACGCTGTCTTTTGAATGTCTTTTTAACTTTAGGATAATCTAAAATATATATTTTTGATTATTCTAAACATAATCTTTAGTCCTCGCGGGTAGTATTGTAGTTATAATCACATCTCCCACCCTAATACCGGATCGAAAAGATCCAGGTTCGAATCTCATCAATAACGCGAGGAAATTTTATTGGCTTTTACAGTGTTTTATTTTTCCCTCGCTCCGTGGCTGAGTTAGTCGGTCTTAGGCGATAATAGCAAGGTTTTTACCTCCCAGAGACCTGGTATTTCATCCAGCAAATTGACCAGAGAACACGCAATTTATGGACACAATTCACATGTGTATATGAGCTTGTTGCAGGGTTACCCTACTATGACAAGTTTGTTTATCTTTTTCTTCTTCTTCTTCTTCTTCTTCTTCTTTAACATACGCTTTGTTGGCTACAATATGGTTTAAATTGGTACATATCCAAAATTTCAGCTTTACTTTTTCCTAGGTTGATGGGACACTCAGATAACTGATTTTGATAACCGCAACACTCTTATCTCCGTACGTGATGGATAATAAAGCTTTTACTGTATCATTAATCTCTATCAAATGCAGTGTCACCGAAAGGATATGTCTCAATAAAAATAGTGAATCAGCTAAAAAAAAAAAAAAAAAACTGATCTTGACCTGTATCTTAAGGACATTAAAGCCCATTTTAAATAAAAGTTAGTCTACTTTTCAAATCTTAACACATTTATAATTATAGCAATCTGTTAGGCGAAATCATTTACTGCAACATTAAACATGAACAAAAAAAGAAGAGTTCATTTGGACAGCTGCTTATTATAGGAAATGATGAAATAGTAAAGGAGAAATTACACAAGACCAATTATTGAATTAGCAATATCCTGTATGACTGAGTGCAAATGTAAAACTACAGACCCTACTATCATTACTGTAATATTTAAATTAGGTAAGCCCTTTTGAGATGCGAATCGTCACGTGTAATATGTACACACACGCATAAATACAATACTGTCCGCAAAACGCAACAGGTGCAAAAATTTATAAATGGGTATAAAAAAAAATAAAAAAAATGAAGATTACGTCCCAGGAAAGAATTTTATAATGAAATTTTTTGGTCAATCCAAATGGATAAATAACATTAATTTTAGGAACATTTATATCTCTAGTACTGCTACTTTCAAATAAACAGCATTTCCAAAAAACAGAAAAATTTTATATTTATTTAAAAGGTGTCTCTGTACCCTGACAGTCACTTTAATGGTACTGTCATCTCATCACAAAGCAGGTACACACCAAACAACTCATACTGGCATAACAGTTAATAAAGTGATAAGCAAGCCAGAAAACATTCCTCATATTCTACACATTTCCATAGTATTCACTTCGTCCGGTGCTCATGTTATATTTAATTTTAATATTAAAAATGGTTTAGAAGAAGGTGGGTCTGAGTGAAGATAAATCCCCAAATCTTTAAATGAATTTGAGTACATTAGGTCTAACCATTCACAGAATAAGTAGAAAATAGGGGCATATCGTGCAAGTAGTTACAATAAAACAAAAATAATTACTTTTTGTTATGCTGTTATACAAGAAATTATTCCGTAACCAAATTACACATTACTGTAATGGCTGGCTGGTAGTCAGCTGCAGACAAAAAGCTTTATAAATTTTAAGACGAACTTCAGACCTCTTAATCTCAATTTTTAAGTTATTAAATAAAAATTATATTTAAAATAAACTAACTCTAGACCCGTACTTTAAAACTATTGAAAACATGGGACTGTTGTGTGAGCATTTAGAATTTGGTTCGAGGGAACAAAGACCATTGGTGCCAAGACATCATTTTTTGATAAAAACAGCGGGCAACAGGGGAGTGTGAAAAGAAAAATTTCTCCATAACGCTCATTCAGAAACTGAAGAACTATTAACAACCACAGTCTAAACCAAGGGTTCGCAACCTTTTTTTGCTTGTGGACCCCCTGAGTCCTAACTTTATGTATGTGGCTCCCCATATACGCATATGTAATATTCCTAAATGAAATATTTATTTGTAGGTTAGTAAAAGCTAATAATTAAACAATTCAATACAATATACAAAATCTAAATTACAAAAATTTTGAAAATTTTAATTGATAAAACTGAAACATATTTTTACTTGTAATGACAGAATTAGTAAAAAAAAAAAAAAAAAAATTTAAATACTATTTCAAACAACATATATAAATTTATTCCTAAACTATTAAATAGGCCCTACTAATGATATCCTTGTGGCTGATGTTTTGATATTAGCATTTTAATATCTGGCTCCAATTTTGTGAGAGTCAGACGAAGATCACCTCTTTTTACTATATCAAGTCGATTACGATATTTTGTTAACAACTGTGTTACACGACTAAAGCCAGATTCCACAAGATAAGATGATGGGAAAACAATAACATACATTTTAGCTTTCTCCCATAAAAGCGGATATTTACATGCAATGTCACTATTCTTCCATACATCATGCTTTCCTTTTTTGAATAGACTCGGACTGTCTCATCAGACCGCAAATCAACAAGTTCCTCTTGTAAATTAATTTCAACATCAGCAGCATTTACCTCAAATGGAATCAGCACCCAATCTAGGATGTTCAGTTCTAGTAGGTCCTTGAACCGAACTTGCATGTCTTCATAAATATTTTTTAAATGATCAACATACACAACACAATCATCATCTTTTAAATCACTGCTAACTGAAGCAAGGTTTGAAAACTCGTCAAACGCACGGCGTGAGATATTAAGACTGTACAATTTGAGTTTTCCTAGGAATACACTAATGGCTTCTTTGCTAGATATTTAATCACAATTATGTCCTTGCTGCAGCTTATTAAGAGAATTCAGTTTTTCAAACATATCTGAGAGGTAAAATATGTCTGTTTTCATGGCAAGCAACTGTTTTCCAATCTCCTTTTTGTTTAGAAATGATACAATACTGTCCCAAAGGACGACGAAGAAAATTGCCTTTAGACAACCATCTCACCTCTGTATGCAGTACAAGACGGTCAAATCCTTCATTTTCATCACAAAATTTGCGAAAGAGACGATCTTGAAGAGCATTAGCCTTTATGAGGTTGACAGCTTTTATTACAAGAGTTACACTCAATCTCTTCGCCACCAGATGTTGGCGGTGAATCACGCAATGTATGCAAAATACTTTTGGCAATGCATTTTTTAAATGCGTGATAATCCCTCTGTACCTACCGACCATGGAAGGAGCGCCATCAGTTAGCACAAGCCATTAAATTTTCGAGTGGAATATTTTTTTCTCTAAAATAAGACTGGACTTCCTTAAATATTGTTTCACCTTTAGTATCTGTTTTGAGGAATCTTGTAAAAAGCATTTCCTCTCTGAGTTGATTATCATCCATACATCTTACATATGCCAATAAAAGTGCTTCATTGCCTATCAAAGTTGATTCATCGAGTTTCATTGCAAACTGTTTCACTCGTAATTGAGCAATAAGTTGATTTTCTACATCTTCAGACATTTCATCAATGCGTCTGGATATTGTGTTATTGCTCAAAGGAAGGTTATCGGTAATTTCACGTGCATTTCTGTTTAACATTGTTGAAATTACAACTTATATCGAAGGCAAGATGACAGTTTCACCAATGCTATATGGCTTTCCAGATTTTGCTATTACTTTGCTGATTTCATATGATGCTAATAAACCGCTATCTTTATTGCTTGCTTGTTTACTAAAAATCTGATCCAATTTGTTTCTTCCTTGAAAATTGTCTCGTAGTTTTCAGAAATACTCCACTGATTTATTTTTCTTTTCGCTCTGCCTTGTCTCTAAATGGTGACGAAGCTTACTTGGCTTCATTCTATCATTAGACAGCACAGTCATACATATAAGACACATTGGTTTTGTGATATTCTCTGGTGATTCAATAAAACCATACGACAGATATTCAGTCAAATATTGTCAATCAATAATAATAATAATAATAATAATTCAGTCAATCAATAATAATATTATTAACCTATAATATTTAATGTTGGAAATGCTCGTAGGTACTAATGGAAATATACTTCACTAGAACAATAACGTTCAATAACATAAACAATAGATTTCATCACGACGATGCCGATTACTCACTATAGAATGAAATGACTGCCTCTGACTGACTCTTTCTAGATCAGTCGGTGCTTAAATAATGTTTTCTTCTTCGAGAATTTTCTATGGAAAGATTTTTTTTTTTTTTTTTTTTTTCGTCAACTAAAGAAGGTACCAGAAAATACGAGTATCTTCTAACTGCGAATTTCTGGACTTTTCTATGACATTAGTTTATTTAATTATTATTATTTTTATTTAACAAATTATTTTATTTGTAATATTTTATCATGAACCCCTTAGCTCATATTATGGACCCCCGAAATACAATTTTTTTCTTGTGGACTCCTCAAAGCTTCTTTGGATCCCTGGGGGTCCATGTGGACCCCGGTTGGGAAACGCTGGTCTAAACCATTCTACAAAACAAAAATGGCGTCATTGGCCTAAGCTTATTATTATTATTTTATTTTATTTATTTATTTTTTTACATATATGCATATAAACAAACACTTTTCATATACAATCATCCAGTTCTGCTGGGAAACTCCGGATTATAAACCATCTCATAAAAATCCATAAAAAGCATTAAAAACATGTATGCATGTAAGTGTTCTTGTAGCGACGGCACCTCGAACGGAGGTCAACTCCGCCAGTAATCACAGTATTGTTTACAGAATGCTGCAGTTGGCCAAATGTATATCACATGTGGTTTGTATGTGCCTAACCTGGCAGCACCAAAGGGGTACCCATTCTTAACACAAGGTGGGCTTAGCTTAATGAATTGTCCTTAAAACATTTATTTATTATTATTTATTTATTTTTTTTTAAGTATGCATTTACCGTATATTCTGGCGTATACGTAAACGAACACGCCGAGTATAGTATAAAATCGTAACTGGAATTAAAGGAAAGATATGAATTAATACCAATATATGTCCTCTAATTTTTATACAACCATATGCTACTGCTCACTTTTTAAAACGAAAGCATTTCGTTTTAAATTCTTCATCAAACGAAAACATCTCAGAAAACTCGACGGAAGTTATCTTTACGGGTTTACTTTTTCAAGTTCTCGAAAAGTAAATTTTCAAGAGTGCCAGTTTCTTAAAGCAAGCATATTTCCAAACTGAGAAATCAATTACGAAATTACAGAGAAATAAATTTGCAGTACAGTATTGAATAAGAAAAAAGGAAATCTCCCATACACGTCTCCAATAACAAGTCACGTCATCGCCTTTCCTGTAAACTTGAAATTTCCTGACCTGCATAAAGGAGTACTGTATACGTTCACCGAATTCTTTTCACTTTACTGTGCAGTGTAATAAAATATCACAATGTAAACTTCTTTTTTTTTTTTTTTTTAGAAAGCTTACATTGTGAATATTATTTCACATTAATTCTACTCTTTTCAAAAAAAGCAGGAATAAGTGAATTAAAAGGTAGACTGATATTTAATAAGTGATTCTTCCACATCTAGTATAATGGTGTCACTACGTGAGATTTGAATGACTAAAAAATGGCGCAGAACCGAATTATATGGCGAATATATGACTAAACACAACCTTAAAAAAATAAAAAAAGAAGAAGAAGAGGAATAAAAAAAGAAGAGGAATTTTAAAAAATATATATAAAAAAAGTCGACTTATACGCGAATATCTGTATTCTTCACTGCCAAAATGATCTAAGAAGAGTGCATATATTTGTACCTATGTCAATCAAAAGACTATGAGAGAGAGGGATTTGTGTAAACACTGCCAGAAAATGGGTGAAGAAGAAGACTATAAATTAAAGTTTTACTATTATTAGGCAAAGAATATCCAGCAATGTTTTTTTCAAGTTATGTACGAGAAAAATTATCAGTCGATGCGAAGTTCTTATCTCCATGGTAAGTATACGAGATCAAACACTTATGATACTGGCAGTATTACTTGGACCTAGGTAGAGAGGAGTAACAATCTCCTGTGTGTGTGGGCACTTTTATTTGTTTTTTGATGAAAATGGAAATCTAATCAAGTTGTTGTTGTTGTTATTATTATTATTTTGTTTTTAGGAGAATTAGCAATTATTATTATTATTTTGTTTTTAGGAGAATTAGCAACTAAGGCCATATTGCTCCGGGGATATGCGGTGGTCACGGGGTCGAACCCCGGTCTAATCAAGAAGCGTGTGCTTCGCACTGCTGCTCCTGCCCACATGGCTAGGGATGCGCCATCTAATCAAGTGCTGGCATAACAGCACTATAACGAGCAGTATATTGTGCTTTTGAACGAATTGCCTTTCTTGGATTCTGCTTGCATGTCCAATAAATCCAGTTAATTTTGATTGGTTAGCGGTGACGTTGGATGAAGACACAGTTCCCTCTTAAGGACGAAAGAAATTCAGAATGCTCAAGGACGAAAGAGCCTATGAAGTCGGGTGTTTGTTGCTATATTCGTATGAAGCGAATTAAAACCAAGCTTTTCAACAAAGTTTAATCTTCAGTATTGCGCGAAAGTGACATAAGAATAGGCTCTTTCGTCTTTGAGCGTTCTGAATCTCTTTCGCCCTTAAGGGGTAGCTTTGTCTTCATCCAACGTCACCGCTAACCAATGAAAATTAACTGGGTTTAGTGGACATGCAAGCAGAATCCAAGAAAGGCATTCGTTCAAAAGTATCCACACCCAGGAGATTGTTACGCTACCCAGGTCCAAGTAATACTGCCAGTATCATAAGCGTTTCATCTCGTACACTTACCACGGAGATAACAACTACTACATTCTAGCAACGACTGATGCTTTTTCTGGTACAGAACTTGAAAAATACACTGCTGAATATTCTTTGCCTAAACTGCAAAGGCTGGCAATCTGAAAAGTCTAGGGTGCACCACGACAGGATCTATCAACTGCTTTATATACCAAACACCCGAAGGCCAACCCAACTTCTAACTGTAGCAATTCTTTTATACACAAGCTCAACTCTATTCAGAGAACTGCATCCACAACAAAATCGGTTACCTAGAAAATTATTCCAAGTGCGACAATTTTTGACATAGCTGAGACACGTGTCTCTCAACAAGTTATGAAATCAGTGTCAGTGCTCCTACGTCATTCTCATGCATACTCCAACAGTATCCAGCAGCATCAACTCATCTCTAGTGAGATGGGGTTGAAAAATATGATAGGATGCACATCACAGAGCTGTTTTCTTGCTGATTAATTTATTTTCCAGATTTTGAGTTGCTCCCATATGTCTTCACTGATATGCTTGTTGCTATTTCAAAACATCATTCACCTAGTCCAGACCACTTGAACTGTAACTGAAACACAGTGTATTTTAATTTAAATTAGATGCGGCAAAGGAAAATAAAATAATTTTCATTAAATACAGAGCCAAACTCTCTGACGTAGGCCTAAAAATAGTTAATAACTGCGGAGCAACTTGTGATTGTTGTAAATGCCTATTGACAAATACAAATTTGGTAAAATTAGGTCCTACACCAACTAAGAAGTCCACTCGCCATGCAAGGGCAGGATTTGTCAATACATAAGAGAGTACACTGAAAGGAAGGATTTCATGGGATACCTGATTCCTGGGCAACGCGACGCAGTCACAGCTCTAGCTAATGGAAGAATCCACCGCTTGGCAGGTATATAGGTACAATACGTTCACGTAGACGGTAATTCGATGTCAGTATGGATAAACGTGAGTTAACCGACTTTGAAAAAGGGATGACAGTGAGTGCCCGACGCGTGGATCACTCTATCGCGGACGCGGTACAGAAATTGCACTATCCCCGTTCGACAGTATCAAGAGTATCGGGAATAAGCCATTTCCGGAACAACATCTCATAGTGGACAGCACTGTAGGCATTCCATTTAAGATGCCTGATCCTACCACTCCCTGTGCCACAGCACATCCGTGGCTAGGATCTTATTTTCTTGGGATCAGGCGCATTATAGCCTGAGTTGCTGATGCGCCAATAAAATACAAACAATCTTGGGATCAGAATCTTAGAATTAAGTTAGTTTAAAATTTTAACTCAAATTAAAAACAAAATAATTCAACATAACGAACAAAACCACTTAGCCTACTCTGAGAAAAATTGCATTTTGAGTTTTCTTTCTCTATGCAACCTAATAAGAATAGTTTCCATCCCTGCCTCGGGGAGACGGGTTTCTTCTATCTAACATAGTCTGCCGTACAAACACATCCTTGACAAATTCATTCAAGTATGAAAAGGTTCTTCTATCCAAGAACAGAATACAAAGTCGACCTTCATCAAGCAAACCCAGTCGGGCTTCCAACCTCCATCTTATTTCAAGATATAAACTGCAGTCTAACATTATATGTTTAGAAGTTTCATTACTTCCACAATTGCACAGACCAACATCATGTAGTTCTAATTCATACAATTTATATTTTAAGCCATATCCCATTATTAAAAATGTTGCATTTAATCCATACTGCAACCAAGGTTTGGTCTTCGGTTCGACCATTCTTACATATGGGAAAAAACAAAGTTTTGACTGCCTTTTTACTGCAGTTAGCCACTTTTCTTGCCACAAATTTTGTATTGCACTCGTTATTTTTTTCTTCCCTTATATCAACTCTTGAATATTCATGTCCTTCATTACTGCAAGTTGTTATGCCTAGAATAGTCTTTCTTACATTTTTCTTTGTATAATACATCATTCCTTTTATTAAGACTTCATAATATGCAGGCATTCTTCCAGCCAACACTTGCAGCGCTTCTGATGAGACAGTTCGGCATGCACGGGTAATCACCAATAGGGAAAACCTTTGTGCCTGAACAAGGTACTTTTATACCATCACCGTTTCCACACGATGAACCCAAGCTCCAGAGGCATAAGTAATGATTGGAACAAAACAGACATTGATATAGTAAGTTCAGGGCATGTCCTTTTATTCCCCAGTCTGTTCGTATTACTCTCCGAAGCTTGGC
Organism: Mastigoproctus giganteus; assembly: GCF_048544385.1. NCBI lineage: Eukaryota > Metazoa > Arthropoda > Arachnida > Uropygi > Thelyphonidae > Mastigoproctus > Mastigoproctus giganteus. The sequence continues at coordinate 69,389,390 of NC_143575.1, forward strand.
ATAAAGCAATCTTGTCTTGTTCTTTAAGTACTTTACATGCTCAGTGAAAAACGTGTTCTTCCAGTTGTAGTCCAAGATCCTTGGTTGTTTTCACATATCTTATTGCCTCACCATTCAGCCGCAAGGTAGGAGGCCTGTTCATGCTTAATCTTCCTTTTACTAACATTTGGACTGTTTTCCCCAGTGAAATTTCCAGCCTATTTAATTTGGACCATTCATTCAGTGAGCTTAGAGCTATCTCAGCTCTAGCCGGGAACGTGATCCACCTTGGATTAGCATCACTAAATCGAAGGCATACGCTATCATATCTACCCCTTCAAAGTGTCGTTCCAAGAAGGCATCAAGCACGATATTCCAGACATACGGTCCAGCCACTGAACCCTGATGACATCCTCTACACATAACCTAATAATTTGCTCATATTTGTTCTTAACAATTACCTTTCTATCCTTGAAATAATCCCTATATACATTGTACAAATTTTTAGAGCATCTAGCAATTCTTATTCTTGAAAGGATGCTTTCCCAACAGAGTCTGTCAAAAGCACCACGGAAATCTATGAAAACGGCCAGTACATACCTAATATCACTCCCTTCAACAGTACGAACAAGTTTATAAATTGCGTCCTCTGTAATGTTTCTTTTCTAAAACCAAATTGGTTTCTTGAGGACATAGACATGCTTTCATATGTAATTATTAATCGACTTATACATAGTCTTTCATATACCGTGCCCATAAACAGAAGGAGAGCAATGGGTCGGTACGCACCATTCTCGTTTAACAATCTCTGTTCCTTTCACAATTAGTTTCACGTCTGCATCCTTCCAGGCTCGCTCCGAGAAAAACACTCTCATTTAAACATTTATTAAACATTTTAACAAATTTTTCCGGAGTCAAATCAAAAGCTTTTTTCATCACTGCAACTTCAAGGCCCGGCGACTTTCCGTTCTTTACCCGATCTATCTCACCATTAACTTCGTTTAATGTAATCTCGCTTACTTCAGGTAGATACTGCATATTATCCATAATTATCTGATTCTGTTCTTGCATAATTTGTTCTTCCTCCAAGCTTGGAAAAAGGTCGCTCAGTACTCTGTTCAAATCTTTCCAATTCAGTGTTTGATTACCCTCCACTCCAATAGTCGTTGTTATATCCGTCAAATTCCCCATGGATCTCTGGATCCTTGCTCTTCAACGTACATTTTCCAGTGGTTCATTTTAGAATTATTTATAGCTCTAACATAATCACGCCTTTTTGCCTGATATAATTCCACATAATTCCTCACTAAATCTTCATTGCCATTCCTTCGATGTCTTTGATATAATCGTCTTAACTTATTTACATTTTTCCTTAAATTAGTAAGGTCTCTGGATCACCAACAGACCGGTCTGCCAGCAATATATCTTAATTTCATACTAACTTTACAAGATTGTATGATTATATTTGACATTTCTTGAGCATATTCATTTCCATTTAAGTCATCCGAGTTAACTCGATGGATCAGATTAAGATACAGTATTTATCTTGAAATCTAGGCCATGCAGCATCCTTTACTAAAAATCGTTCCAATTTGTACCATTCACGAATTTGATCTTGAATATCCAATTTGAACATAATCGCATTGTGGTCACTCGTAGTGTAGTTCTCCACTACTCTCCAATTTAAAACTTTATTTCGAACAGCCCTCTAGCAAGAGTAACATCAATATGTGAGGAACCATGCACTGTGTATAAGTTGTCATATGAACAGGAACATTTAAAACCTCCATACCTGTTGTGGCTATATACTCCTTAAGCAACATTCCTCTATCATCAGAGTTTTCACCACACCAGAGTGGAGAATTGAAATTTGAGTGAATGGCAATGACAATCCTTTCGGAACCAATTAATCTGTTTAGTTTTTCAAGATAAACCAAACTAGATTATAAATTGTCAGAATGCTGACAGTAAAGTGTTACTAGGTATATACTTCCAAAGTCTCCAATCAGTTCTGAACATACAGCGTTTTTATTACACAAAGTCAGCACTTTCGTAATCACTATTTCTTTTGTTCGAACTATTATGGCTGCATTTGGAAGATCACCCTCCGATATAACTCGATATCCTTTTGGGTAACATCTTACTTGAACTTTAACAGCATAAGGCTCCTGTAAGAGTGCCACAGCCACATCATCTCTTTCAATTAGAAAATTAACTTGCATGGCCACACTTTTGGTTCTCTGGGCATTTAAAAGAATGATTTTAATAGATTTACCCATAGCTTATTTTCTTTTTATAAGTTTCTAAAGCCTTTTTATACTCTGGACAATTTTTGCTCACAGCTGCATGATCTGCCTCCAATCGATTCCTCTTGCAATTACAACAACTTGGTTGTTATTCTTATTTGATCAATCTTTAAAAGAGTGTTTCACCCCACCACAGTGGCCACAATTTGATTCCTTTTTACAGTACTTTGCTTCATGGCCATACATTAAACATCTATAGCACTGAGTTGCTGGGAAGATTTCTTCAAAATCTGCTAGCTGACCAGCCAATTAATAGTCTAGTTCTATATTTCACTCTTTTCCATATATTTGAACTAAACTGCACTATCCAGTTTTCAATGTCCAAGTTCCTTGTTTTATTAATAGTTAACACCCGTATTCCGTCTTGGCATTTCTTCTCACTAACACCCATGTCCTTGAGATTTTTCAACCATATTTCTTTAGAAAAGTCCTCTTTCTTAGTGCCTTTTTCGACATCGAAGATCACAACTTTTGGCAATACCGATCTTGGGATTGTGCTTTTTAACTCCAGGGCATCCAACCCAGAACAACCTTTGATCTTAGCAATATCATCATCTGTTGCTGCCTCCACAATAACTCCTCTATCTCTTATTGGACTTATATTGTTCACTTTCACTTCCTTTAGCATGGGACGAATTTCTTTTAATACTTCCTCTTTAACTTCACTTGTTTTGTATTTCTGAGAAGTTACCTTCAGAATAATAACTTTCGATGGCTTTTCCTGGTATTCCATGTTCTTCTTTGCTGCGCTTACGTATGACTCTTTTCTATATTTATCTTCTTTCTTCTTTAATTTTTCCTTAAGTATTATATTTTCCATAAAGACATCATAAGCCTTTGTTTCCAGTTGGTCCCAAATATCCAATATTATTCGGATTGAAGCAGAAGGAACCTTACTATATTCATCCCAAAAGAAAGTTTTTAAACGATTTCTTTGATCTTGGACAAATTGGAATCCTTCATGCAGAGACAACATTATCAACTTTCTTTTGCTTTTTTCTTGTCTGGGACTTCTTGGATATACTTATGTCAGATTCATTTCCTTTTGATCTTTTCTTTTTCTTAGAGTTTTGTACTTGTGCAACCTGTGAAGAAGTTGCGTCATTTTGAGTTATTTGTGAAGCACCAGGAACAGACGATGATCGACAGTACGTCCAGAGTACGTCCTGAGAAAACCTCAATTTCAATTATTTCCTGAACATGAGAGAAAACCTGTTGGTTAATTTCCTCTCGTTCTTTCTCGGTTAATTCTGAGGCTGCTGACATGATTTCATGTCCCATTGGTTCTAGATAACTACTGTTAGAAATGGACATAGTATAAAATAAAAAAATATATATTTACAATTTAAAAACCAACTGCCAACAGTGGCAAGTGATAGCTATATACAAATTTACAAAATCAAAGAGCAAGGAGCCGTTAATCCAACGATTCCATCTAAAATGGAATTATAAAACTTATGAAAACTTCCACCACCCAAGTTTAACGGGTGGTGGTCCCAGGGACAACTGCCAAAGGGCACAGAAATGCAAAATGCAATTTTCCCAAAATCCCTTCTACAGTCTTTAACCCGTTTAGCCGAGCACGGATTCACCCTGCTCGCCCACCCCAGACTGCGTGGAAGTAGGGCAGCCAAACTACGGCAACTCAAGAACAAGAATTAACGAAAAACTGATATTAAATCAAAAATTCGACAACTAAGTAGTATTCAACTATTTAATTTATTCTACACTAGAATTGCCCCAGAATAGCCCCTGGGGCAGCACTGTGGATAGAGAAAGGTGGCGGATGAACTTGGCCGTCGACGCCTCATCTCGCATTGTTTCAGCCAACCGAAAAGCGACAGTGGTACAAATCACCGCCGACTTCAACGGGGGAGGTGCCAGAAAAGTCTCCACCTAGACCATCAGGCAATCATTACCCATAATAGGTTATGGGAGCCGCCGTCCCACCAGAGTCACATTGCTAACACCACGACACAGGACTCTATGCCTCAACTGAGCGAAAGAACATCGGCACTGGACCTTGGATAACTGGTTTTTTTTTTTTTTTTTTTTGATTTGGTAGTTGTTGGCGCATCGGCTTCTGTGGCCATATTGCACCTCCCAAGGTTTTTGCAATACTTTGATCAAAGCCCGAGGCGAGAATCGAACCCGCGACCTTTGGGTTGCCGGGCAGGTACTTTACCCACTCGGCTAGCCCGGTCGGCTGGATAACTGGAGATGCGTTTCCTGGTCCGATGAGTCCCGTTTCCAGTTATTTCGAGTGGATGAGAGGGTGCTTATCTGGAGGAAACTGCAAGAAACTACGCACCCATCATGTCAACAAGGAACTTGTTTGCTTGTTTGGTTTTTAGGAGCATTAGCAACTAAGGCCATATTGCTCCGGGATATGCGGTGGTCATTCCCTGACCTTTCCGCATCCTCCGTATTTGGTGGTCACGGGCTCGAACCCCGGTTTAATCAAGAAGCGTGTGCTACGCACTGCTGCTCCTTCCCACCTGGCTACGGTGGCGCCTTCAACAAGGAACTGTTCAGGCATGTGGACGGTCTGTAATGGTCTGGGGTGTGTTCAACTGGCAAACGTTGGGACCTCTGGTACGTCTTCCAGCGTGTCCAGCATTGTTAACAATCTGCATCCCTTTATGGTCATTAGAAAACCCACAGGACAATGGACTTTTCCAGCAGGACAATGCGCCTCTCCACAGAGACATGGCTCGAAGATCATTACGCAGATTTTACCACCATGGAATGGCCTCCCCTCCCCGTTCACAGGACATGAACCCTGTGGAGCATCTTTGGGATGCTGTGCAGAGGTCCGTTCGAGCTTTGGATGCTCCACCCAGGAATGCGACGGAATTATGGACAGCGGTGCAGTAAGCATGGAAGGAAATACCCGTGGAATGCTTTCGTGAACTAGTGGACTCAATGCCTAGCTGGTGTGACTGTCCTTATCCGGACGAAAGAGGAGCCTACCCGTTACTTGGTAGGCATCCCATGATTTCTGTCCACTCTGTATATTCTCCTTTAGCAGACAAAATACAAGGCAATAATCATGATAGCAGTCTATAAAAATAAGGAAGACAAAATTTAGCGGACTGTTCGATAACTTTACAATAAATATCCAGTATATAACGTTACCTTCTATTACAGTTCATCATATATCGTTTCACTCATTATAAAAAATAAAAAAAAATTCTAATGATTTAATGCAAAATTTTCAAAGTAATTTTTTAAAGCATCCAGACTTTTAAATTTTATGGTGAAGTGTATCCATCAACTGTCCTTAATCAACTGATAAATAAAACAGGTGCACTGTAGGCATTCTTTGCGAGAACAATTAATCGCACATAAACTCAATATTTATTCATAAAATTACCACAGTAAGTTATTACCATAGTACGGCATGTAGTGAAGTATAAATAGTGTAGTATCAAATTCAGATACAAAATGCGTGTCAGCAAATCACTGCAGGAAGTGAGCAAGAATGGGTGGTGAGAAAGTTCTCAAGGGGTATGTTAATCGGATGTCATTTAAAGGATGAGTCGAGGGGATGAACCCCTGCGATTCTGAAAAAATTAACACCCATTATGTGATGAGGAATACATGTCGATAGGCCTTGATGGCAGTAATCTCATCGAATGGGTTATGCACAGAAGTAAGATAATTGCGATAAATACTGAACGAAACTGTCAAGAAAAGGAGATCATCAACTCAGTGACGTGCACAGGTACTTACTTTATGATCGACGGGGGAAGGACGTAATCAGCACATCGCTTTTACTATTCATTACTGGAACTAACATATAAATGAGTGGTCTGCAAATCTACTTCTAAGACTCTCCCTCACTTATTCTCTATCTTACAGTTACCAACCATGATTTAACATGCATAAGCATGTTGCTTTCAAGGTTTCAGTTTCTTTGCTATGTTAGAGCAAGATGACTGAAATCAACTTTAGTAACATGAGAATCTTTATCAGTTGTAACTTTTTAACAATCAAAGTGCTGTATCATTTCTCTATCTTGGGTATCTTAAATTATCTGTGCTACCTTTTGCGATAAAACGATTTCTAAACTGTTCTTTGTATTCCCTTCTCTTAACATGCCATTCTGCTATTGCTCCCACTTCGTTCTTAATGGAAATTTCTTAGTACTTTAGAGAGAGAGAGTGTGTTATTAACAATATTAAACTGTACTATTCTTATCTAGACTTATTTTTCATGATCTTTTATCCTTTGTATGTTTCTTACTGCTATCAATCTAGTTGTCTTCTACTATCACGCAATTTGCTGAGACAGAGCTGTAATGTATTACATAGTATAATAAATAAAGGAGCTTTTTCTTTTAAAATAAATTTGTGATTTTTCAGTTGCCCATATTTATATTAAATGTCGAAACCGTCATTGCTGTGAAAGGCACAGGAAACTCACAGCTTCAAAAGGCGGCAGACCAATGGAGAAATTTAGGAGGGGGGGGATTCATGTGCAGTATTTCTGCGCTAATTGGGAAGCTAAGCGAGTTGTCAAGATAAAGAATGATCTGCACGAAAACGGGTATTCTAAGGCATATTTTGTTACGATGGACAAGCAGCTGCTTAACAAGCCTTTGATCACGAATAACGCGTGAATGGTAAAGGTTAGAATAAAATACTATATGGTATCGATAAAGACCATGTGAAAAGCTGTAACGTGAAGTGAGGATTCACCTATAACATTATTTCACTCGGATCGATCCGAAAATCATGTGAAATCTTTCGACTTGAGTGTGCAGTGCCACCATTTATAGGGTTATTCCAACGTCTACGTTGACATTCTAGATAACTAACAAACTTGCAGCTTTTAAAACTTAAAATGACAGAAGGAAACGTCTAACGCTGGAAACAGAATGTGTGGGGTCGACGAAGGATGTGCATATTTGGTGATGTGATGTGAAGTGAAGAACCATAATTCACATTATTTCGATGAGACGGGCAAGTTATCTTTTCCAGCAATATAAGGCCCATTACAATGTCCCGTTTAATGGTAATAATATACTGAATAAAAAAAAACAGATACAATACTGAGACAAGAGGGGTGTACTAGAGATTTTAATGCCTTCAGCTATCATCCTACTTGTTATTATCTCGGATGAGTACTACCCTGACTATTCCGTCAAAAGTGCTGTGAAATATTCTGGGGCATCATGTTCGGCCTTCAGGCTTCAGACTTTCAAATACCGGAAAGAAAACATTCACACGATCAATTTAAATGGATGGGAGGTGGTCATTTCATGATGAAACATACTAGACATTTTTTCGAAAATACAAAAATACATACTGTTTTCGCTACTTAAGTGAGGTACGGGGACGAAACTCGATACCAGGTATTATCTCTATAACAAGTGTAGTGGCATAATGTAACAGAGTGCAAAAAGTGGCATGCGTACACTTTTTTGTAAACATCTCGCCGAACAGCGATGATAGTGTTGTATCGAGACAAGCGCACTAATATAGGCCAAGTTTCTCTTGGGAAATCTTTGTATACTGTTAACTAACGTGTTTCCCTCCCGCTTACCGTCAAAGAAGTTACGAATAACACACGTCTCACTAAGAGGAAACAGGGCCTACCTGAGGATATGCTGGCCCTAAGCAAAAGTTTTTTGGGCCCCCTGTAAAAATGTTTATTATGAAACACCCTAATTTAATAGTGAAAATATGGGACATGGGGCCCTCGGAAAATTATAACTATACAATCAATATAAAAATGTAAAGCAAATAAATCTGCATATATTTCTAAGGAAATATATATACAAATTTGAACATATCGGCGGCACGCGCATTTTGACTAGAAGCTACGTTACAACGTGAAAGTATATTTTATTTGCAAATTTTATAAGGAACAGGAGCACTCATGCTTGTTACACTACTGGATATCACCTATTTTGGCTGTGTCCATCCCTTTGCAGGCGTATTTGCCTCATTTGTTTATTGCTTACTTCCCGGTCACACGGGCACTGTTCACTGGCTGTGTCCATTGCCATTTAAGGGTCCCCTCAAAGTATGGGCCCTAGGCACACGCCTAGTTTGCCTAGGCTTAAGATAGGACCTGGGAAGAAAAGAGCGGAAACAGATATAACTGTAAAACGCACTGCACAAAAGTGAGTTGAGAGTCGGCACTTCAAAGATTTTGGAGAATGACAAAGTTTTTCTTAATCTGATTTATCAGATATGGGTAATTTATGCTAGTGAAACATTATGATAGTTAAAAGCTACAGATGAAAAATTACAATGAATTGTATTAGCGATCATCAACACTCTGGTCACGTAGAGTAAATTTCCGTAATGTTGCTGTACGTTTCTGGATGGTGGTGGTACCGTCACGGTTTCAACTCAGGATAACATCAATGATCGACTCTGAATGGTGTAGATTGTCAGCAAATGCGTGAATCGACAAGCCAGCAATGCCACAAAAATAACCTCTCGAAATCAGTCAGCTTGGCACTACGTGCCATAATGATAACAACTAACTTGCGGCTCGCCTTTCTTATACTATATAGCGGTCTGAATCACTTTATCCGGAAAGGTTCAATGGAACATAAAAATAGGGAGTTTTCGGATATTTTGGAAAGTAGTGTACAACGCACTGTCCTAAATTTAAATGTCTAGAACCCTCTCCCTTGTGTAATTTGTACTCGTTAAAATAAATAAATACACATATAAATTACCTTGCTGAAAATTCTTAATCCGCTTGAGAAATAAACACGAGATTTCAGTACCAATCTCAATTACGTCCATTTCTACCTACAACCTTCCAAGCCCCACTTGCTTTTTCATATGATTGCTCTTATATTTCTTCTCGTGGACTTCCTAATATGGAATTGCCTCTAACATCCCCTGGCTTCAAATCTCTTCACCCCATTCTGTCAAATTCATCTGTTGTTCTATCCTTCTCCAAGCTCTACAAACTAGTCAGACACTTTTAACTTGCTTTCTTTGAAATCAATATTCTAAATAATTTTCCTTGCCGATTTTAACGTTATTTAACCCCAAGCGGATTCAATTTATAGTTGCAAGAAGCCAGCCAGTAGAGATGATGATAATTACATATAACACATTCACTTACCTATCAGAATACCAGACACACACACACACTTTGTCTTTTCCTCAACAATCCCTGAAAGTACATAGTTAATTAACATCAGTTGTCCTTCAGGTACCTCACATTACAACCTGGTGACATTCGCTTAACTTAGTTTTTCTTCCATAGTCATTCTCAGCTTCGTATTATTTCGCGACATGGGATGATCTGAGTGATGCTCATTCCTCTTTTCTTTAATTAGACTATCATTTTATTAAATCTACTGATCACAATTTTTGTTCAGACTGTGCCAGAGAAATTCTACCTGTAGGAAGGAATTCTTTTATTATTAACACCATTCTAAATTCTCGCCTTTTATCCAAAACTTGGTTTCCCAATAAATGTTCTGAGGCTGTTCAAGATAAGAACATAACTTATCGCAGTTGGCTTGTATCCAAATCTCCAGCTTCATTTTCTGCCTACATTAAAGCTTGCAACAGTTGCAAAAAAAGTTATCAATCAATCCAAACTCAATTTTGAGCAGGTTAGAAGTAGGAAACCACTATCTTACCTAAATAGTTGCCAAGTCTTCTGGTCTGTGGCCACATGCAATTTCAGTCCAATCTTATTTCTACCCACTGATACCTCCTGACAGTTCTGCTGCATCCTCATCTAAAAATAAAGCTGCTTTATTAGGATCCAGCTTTCCCCACTAAGCTTGTATCGATAATCTTTATAAATGGTTGTAACAATAGAAAATACATTCTATTCGATGCCTCCTTGATCTTCTGATAGAAAGACATTATAATTCTAAACAAACTTGATGCCAAGGAGTATCCATTTCATGACGGAAATTCTCCATTTGTTCTCAAAACCTATGCTCCAGAGTTACTCGTGCTTTGTTTCGCCATTTTACACCCTTATTTTACTAGCGTTCCTTCTACACTATGGTTATACAGTTCTTTGCCACTTTTAATAACTCGATACGACTTCGGTTTTTGAACTGTAATCGACATATGCGGGATTTTTTAAAATAAAAATTAGACCACCAAGATGCTAAGCAATTTATTCTAATAAACAAATAGCTTTCTCCTTTTCGTTATAAAAAGTAATGACACTGAGATCGGAGAAATGGGGTGCTTGTTGTGTCTTATTCTTTCGTCGTCAAGATAAGAATGCTTTTAAATACAGGATGTCACAAGGCCAAAACTGAACAGAATTAGTTCCAGGGACTAATTATGTTCAGTTTTGTGAGTTTGAGAGTGAATTCAGCTTATTGTGGTGGGCTCTCTAGTCACACCAGATCTCAATCCAAGTGAGCACATGTGGGATGAGCTCTTCGGAGTAGAGATTCGCAACCATCCAATTTTCAACAACTGTGAGAAGCAAACGAGTCAGCAAAGACAAAAATCCGCTTCACTATCCACGTATAGGTCTTTGCCACAGTATCTGGGTTGTTCTGAAAGAGGGTCTACTCACTGTTACGTAGCGGTGCCTAATAAAATGGCCACTCAGTGTATGATTTGGGACTGACCGTAGTTCGTTTGGCTGTGCAGCAGGCCAGATTTTGCAGTTTCCCCCATTAAAAACTAGAAAGCCCCCCGCCTTTTTTTTTTTTTTTTTTTTTTAACAAAAGTGATGTCCAAATACTTTTAGCAGTGTAATGTATGTATGCGTGTATTTTCTTACGCATGTTCTATAATTTACATATAAATAAATAAAAATCTGTCATCAACAAATGTTTTTTTAACATATTATTACCCATATCTTTACTGTTTTATGTACTGTACCTAATTACTGTGATCTTTTATACCTCTGAACTTCAGATCTAGGTAAGAGCGCTTAGTAAACTGAGTTTATGTTCCTGCTCTACCATACCATGAATCTTTATTGGAAGATTATAATACCCGTTATTCCCTAAAACGCACAAATCCTTACCTCTCATAAATCAGTTTTACGTACAGGGTTACATCTTCGCAAATTTTACATCCTTTCTGGATCAATTCATGTTTCCTTGAAAATTTCAAGTATAAACGCTACACGTACATTCTCTCTCTCTCTCTCTCTCTCTCTCTCTCTCTCTCTCTCTCTCTCTCTCTCTCTCTCTCTCTCTCCACAATATTTATTTGCATCTATTTTAAACGCATTATATATTCCAAGCGTGTTAGCTGGAAACATGTTCTTGAGGCATGTCAGCTCGTTTAGTATTACACGTAATATTGATTAGAGTTCCAGAATGTCGAGTAAAGATTTATGGTCCAGAGATTAAAGATGTTACATCTGGCTAATCAATTTGACTAGTACCTAGATGAGCCAGAATGTGAGAATTCTAAAACACTATTTATTACCTAGAAGCAGCGTTTAGGTTAGCATACAGGACGGACCTAAATATGGTGAATGAGTTTTAATTAATTTTCAATTATCTAAGTGTGTCCAACATTCCAATCCAAGGAATTTTATTTGGATATGCTCTGGGTGCAAAAAACCGGTACCAAACAGATTCTGTCTTACTAACCCATTTGGCTGTATATGTTCTCCATTTCGTTTTATTACACGTTTACTCAAAAATTAATCCTTCACCAGAAATAAAGCCAAGAGCAGTATGGGGTTTAACTTTCTGTACCCTCAAACGGTCGAGATAAACATTAATATAATTATTTTTTTTTCATGTTTCCTCTTTGTAATTTACACTGGTTTCCATTGAATTATTTCTAATTCAGTAACTTCTAAATAAAGCTGAGTGTGCTCCTCTACCATAAAGATAGCCAGCCTCCTGGTTGACAAAATTTTAACGGTTCAATTCTGACTTTCATACTTTTCCCTGCATTTCACTGGAAAATTGCATTTCTTCCAGTGCCTTCATATCATATAGGATGGCGCCTTCGTAGCCAGGTAGCAGGAGCAGCAGTGCGTAGCACATGCTTCTTGATATAGACCGGGGTTCGAGCCCGTCACCACCAAATATGGAGGATGCGGAAAGGTCAGGGAATGACCACCGCATATCCCTGGAACAATATGGCCTTAGTTGCTAATGCTCCTAAAAACCAAATAACAAAACATAACAACAACATATCATATAGGATAGCAGACAGTTCTTTATATGGGACAATACGAGTTATTGAACATATTTTACTGAACTTTCCTTTGAACTTCCTCCCAAACCGAAAAGTTTTGAGTTGAACAGTAACCCAGCATCCATGAATCACTGGATACAAGCTTGCACTTGACATTTAAATATGTAAGTGTTTTTGATGGCACTCTTTCAAACAGCAACACGAATGACAGACACCAGAGAACAGAATACAGTGTGGCTGCTACTAGCTAAGAAACGTGCCAGATGTGAGTGACAGATTTAAGTCCAATGGGTACCTTACCAGGTAAACTATCTACCAGCACTGCAGAACATTTCAAGAATACAAGAATCACTGTTATCCAAAGAGATTTCGTACAGTGGCGATTTAAATAAAAGCCGAGAAGAAGTGGAGGGGGGATGGCCTGTATTTTTTTTTTTTTTTTTTTTTTTGAATAAGGCTGAGGAAAGGTTGTTCCCAAATGCAGCGAAACAAACTGAAAAATAAGAGTACAAAATTCCAGAAATTTCCAAAGAAAGCTATTCTTCTGAAAAACAACTATTCTCATCCTTGTAGATGACAGTGTCGACGCGGGGAAGAAAAGATAAAAAGAGGATGTCCTTTTAGATAAAAAGTATTAAAAATAATAAATACAATTTCTCTATGTCATCACACTTTGCATATGATTAATTATTGCAATCATTCCTACCCTGATGAATAGCATGTTCACCTTCCAGAAGGAGGGTGTGGGAATAAATATACAATTGGCATATGCACTTAAAATATTATCACGCCTATATAATGAAATCAGAAACAAAACGTAATATCTTGATTAAAAAAAAAAAAACTCCTTGGGACTTTCATGTTTTTAACAAAATGTACCATGTTAATTTTTAGTTAACCATCCTCGGTTTGGCCTTCGGGTTTATCGTTATAGAGCTACCTATAACTACGAGTAAGGTTTTCTAATCCCATTGGGAAATGTACCATTGTGTTCCGTGTTATTTATTTATTTATTTTTTATTTATTTATTTTTTTTTTATGGTAACTCTATGCGCGAAAGTGATTTGAACTTAAAAGTAATCTAGTACAGTGTATGAACTGAGATGACAGAAGATACTTGTAGACGTTGGGCTTGAATTTTTGTAGATAACATTACAAAACTTTTCAGCAATACAAAATTATACAGGTTGGTACAGTCTAGGGCGGATGTGGGGTCAATAGCAGGATGAATTTGTGATTTTGTACAGTTAGCAATTGCTTAGAAAAAACTAGTGCAAAGGGGAAAGACAGAGTTAAGTTTTTTTCGATGTAGGGTTATCAATTTTTGAGGCATGCTTAGATCAAGAAACGTTAGAAATCAGGGTTATCCTGAGTAAAAACGTGTCGTTTATAAATCTGAGGGTCGCAGAAGATGTGAATGGGGGCAGCAGAATCTTTTTGAGAGAATAAAAAAGATAGAATTCGATTTTCGATGGATTAAAGTCAGTTTTTATCTATTCTATACAAAAAAAAAAAAAAAAATTTTTACTCGGAAATCAGGAAACTAATCGTGGATACTCGAAAAGTTGCAGAAAAGAGCTTGCCGAATTGGAAATGGTGATAGTATGGGAGTTAACAGGCATAAAGGCTGCCAGAGCTAAACTGTGCCTTTTCTTTTACCGTACATTACTTAAAATTATGTACTCATCAGATTTTATTTAAAAACGCTCAGGGCTGAATTCGTTTTAGATAAGCAAATCATTCTGGTAAATTTGATCGTCCCTTACGTGTTTAAACAGTGTTAATGGTCTCAGTAAATATTGGGGGGGGGGGGGGATTTGACAGCAGAAGTAACCGAAGAGTAGAAAGAAACGTACTGTCATCAAGAAAAGCTAAATACTGTATATTATTTCCAGTTAGTCAACGGAAAAAGGTTAATAAAAAAAATACAAAAAATACAGGAGGGAAAAATGTTATGAAATAACAGCTAATGTCAGCTGAGAAATTATAAGACAGACAGTCATCTACCACTACAGACACTGGATGGTTACACATTAATAGCCAGTTTCACAGAAGAAACTAGCTACTAATTTCAAAAAGTGCCGACAATAGATAAAAGCAGCTTGTTTAGAAGACCTAAATTTATGCCAAACACCGTCCAAAATTTTAAAAGTCTAAAGCAATTCTGAGTTTCTCCAAACTTTTCCACCATCAGTAAATCTGCATTGATGGAATTCATATTGGTGATCGTTAATCAGGTGGAAGGTTTCAAGACAGTCTACAACTTGACGGCTGATGGATTTCCTAATTACTTTGAAAAGGGTTGCGGTAAGAACAATGGGCCGATAACTGGGCAGAAAGGATTTGTTATCCTTTTTAGGAATTGGCTAAAATGAGAAAATTTCCAAGAAGAAGAAGAATAAACAGTGGAATAAGATAGTGTAAAGCAATGAAATGTAAAGCAGGATTTTTACTCCGATGCACAGATTTTAAGAAAGTGCAGAAATGCCATCAGGACATTAGACCATCGTGGCATCGAGACTGATCATGATTCTGTTAATTTCTTTCTATCGGAAAACCAAAGGAGATATTGAGTGGGATGCGACACAATGGGAGAGTTAACGTAAATGCGTATAAGTTATCTTTATATGAAGATGCGACATTGCGATATAACACAGGCGGAAGTAATAAGTATAGACGAAGAGTAGGGCAATTCTTTGCTAATATTTTCTTGTCTTTATTCAGCTGATTAGGGAGTAGCCATATTATTTCTTCAACATGGTCTCAAGAAATGTTATGGTTTCGTGGTTTCCTCTGTTTCCGCTTTTTGCTGGCATTTGCACCAACTTCTGAATTGAGAGTTCTCTAAATTTTCCTGTGGCAGCTCTTATACATCGGTTTCTTTAAACTGTGCCGCTCTCCACATTGACTGTCCAGCAGCACCATATACAGCACGTCAATTGACACATCTATTCTATCTATATGATAATTTAACACGTTATCTTCGGCTCAAATACATTTGTTTGGCGTTTTACACGCATAATGAAACAAACCAAAACGTTTTAGGGAATTATAGTTAAAGCTATAGTATTAGGAATTATAGTTATAGTTAAAACGCATATCGAGATTCTGAAAGGCAACAAATATTACTTCAAAAAAAAGCCGAGTGACGCGCGTCGACGAACAGTTGAATATGCAAAAGCAACTGGTCCTTCAGTTATGTTGTTTCTCCTTCCTTCCTTCCCTCCCTCCCTTACTCATCCCGCCAGATAACTAGTGACTTTCGTAAATCCAATTTGCTAATAGTTAAAATAATTTGCAGTTATTTTCATAGTAAATTATTTTCAGTACCATGATGGCAGTTGTTTCGTTTCTTTAAAGTGAACAAGAACCAAAATCCATATCATGGCACTTCCCCCAAATAAGAACAAGGATTTTTGTTTCCGCCCTTAATAAAGTTCGCGCGCGAATGGGGGGATGAGTTCATTACGGTCATGAACACAATTACAACGAAGAGGGTGCCAAAACGTCTTTCCTATTTTGTTGTTTCACAATGTTTTTAGCTAGCGGCACATTAAATTTGCCAGCCACTTGGAAGAACACTGGGCAATATCAGGGATAGGTGGGGAAGGGGGGTGAGCATGATCAATGCCTATGGATTGATGAACACGCGAGTAATACATACACAAAACTTAAAACACTGAGGCGTTATGCGGCACAGAGAAACATAACCTTCGTGTGCCAGTATTAAATTTCAAGTATTTGAATCTGCTGAACTCCCCCCCCCCTCCGGATCTGCAAGTAAATCAGGACGAAAACTGCATTTTGTCACAGCTTACGATAACAGGCATGATTCCCCAGCTAACCTGGAATCAATAACAGGGAACGCCTTGGAATATTTCATACTTCCCATTCTAACGTAAGACGGCTATCTAGCTAAAAACAAAAGAATTATAACATTATAAATAATAAAAATGCAACATATGAAGCGGCTTGAAACGTGTTCAAAGTGAAATCGATCGTCTAAAATCTCATAGGCGAGCACACGCATTGACCACTGAGCTAACTTTCAATTGAGTGATTGCATTTCCCAACCAAGGCTAGTAATCCTGTATTTAAGAATTCCGTATTCAAAAAAGTGTTACTCCAAATTCTCCAGTATGAACCAAGGAATTTGTTCAATGGATTTTAATAAAACCTCAAATACAAATTTCAGTAAAACTGAATCATACTTTAAGCGAACAGATTACAGCAAAGGATTGGTGCGAAGTAATAGGAGAAAATCAACGCTGAAATGCAGGGAAAGATAGAAAGTAAATTTAAAGCGCAGGGCGTTCTTTACCACTTATTCAAACAAAATTAAATATTCACCTGTTAAGCTTTGTTACTTCAAGCAATAAGCAGTTATCATTATTAAGTTCTGCGATTAATCCGGAAAACATGGCTATTCAATTCCGAATATTGCAAATCGGCATTTTTATACTGAGCTATTGCTCAGTAATCATACATTTAGTTAGAAACAATGATCGCACAATTCTTGCATTTTGCAACTTGACTGATAAAAACTTGAGCCATAATTATGTACATTGAATATAATGTAGATATATTCAATAATAACTACAACGGCTCAATTTCATTGGTTGGGTGGGGGATCTATAAACGTATTTTATGAAACTTTATCCCACAAGACATCGGAACCATAACTTTCGTCATATCCTCTAGACCTTGCAAAATTTTACAAACAAAATCACGTCGTGGCCTGAACCGCCGATCAAATGTACTCGTACATCCCAAAAGACATATTACTGAAAAGTATATTATTATACAGGTTAAAAGTATTTTACATTTACAAATTTTACAGATTCCCTGTTTCATAATCAGTTGTGAAAATTTCTTAATTTCAAATTTCTAATTTCATAATCAGTTGTGAAAATTTCTTAATTTCTAATTTCATAATCAGTTGTGAAGTAAATGGCTTACACTTCTGAGCATCGTGTATTTTGTACGAAATGGTTTTCTAAAACTGGTAATGTTGTTGAGAAGCAGCACGAATTTTCAGTAAGATCTGATAGCAGAGAATGTTTAACCATATAAGCATTTAACTAGGTTGGTAAAAGATTAAAGCGACTTGGTATTGTGTATGACAAACGGGTGAGGTAATCACAGGCATAAATAAATGTGTGCTAACGCTAGAAAACTTTGGAAAATTACTCATACTCCTAAAAAATAAAAAAATAATAAAACGGTTATGTCTCACCAGGTTGGTTTTAACCAATCTGGTGAGACACAGCTTTAAGCAGAAGCTAACCACTTTAACCATTGTTCAACAAGGTATAAAAATGCTTTCCTACCAAATTTCAGGTACAATCCCTAACCAATAATGACATGATGGGCGATTCAACTTTTTACACATTACACAATTTTTGGAAGACACATTTCGTTATCTCTTATTTGTATCGTTATCATGGATACAGATAAGAGATTTGTATCCATGCTTATTTCTTAAGGACGACGTGTACAAGAATGGAAACAAACTGATATAGCTACTATAGAAAGCATCACTGAAGAAACACAAGTTGCAACAATGGAAAATTTTTCGTATATCTGCAGGTGCTATCAGATGCATGGGAATCCATATTATACTGGAAATGTTTCAATAAAAATTAAATTTCCCGTGCTTCATAACGTCAATAGTCGTTCAAATTTTATCCTTGTTACACAGACGTGTGACATGTTCCGATTTTAATAACTGTATTATAGAAAACAATCAGACTGTATGTACATACAGACTGGAGAAGCCTAAGAATTTGATATTCATATACTCTTAAAAATTATTGCTTAATGATTTCTTAAGTAATATATGCATGAAAGTGGAAATCAAGGTGATACCGCAGTAAAGATACCAGTAATGGAATGATATGTTAATGAAAACTAAATGAACAGCTGTAAACGTTCTACAAATCCTTCCCCGTGAAATCACTACTAATGAATGCTGACATATTTTTCGCATGTCCTCATGAAACATTTACTGATTGGTAGAAATGCTTCACACAAATCTATATATTATCAGAACCGTTCTTGTATTTATTCACGATATTGGCAGCTGCAAATATAAATCATAAACCAATAAGTCTTAACTAATAATCCAGTTCATAATATTAATCAGAATTTAATAAGTTAATCTAAAAATACGAAATTAATCACGCGACTGCCAATTGATACGTTTAAGCAAGCGACTAATCGACATTGTAAATAAACATATTAAAGGAACGATTATGAAAGATATAGCCGACCGGGCTAGCCAAGTGGGTAAAGTGCCTGCCACCCCAAAAGTCGCGGGTTCGATTCCCACCTCGGATTTGGATCACAGTAAAATGCAAAAACTTCGGGAGGTGCATTATGGCCACAGAAGCCGATGTGCCAACAACTAAGCAAAAAAAAAAAAAAAAAAAGACAGATGTACTAGTAGTGTAATGGATAAAAAGAGTTTCATATGTGCTTTTATTACTTAGGGTGTGATGATCATTTCCAGACATAAGAGTCTTTCCCTAACTACTCTTTTGACAGGCAAATTGAACGAAGCAAGATAGATGAGAGATATAGATAAAAATGCATCTCACCAGAAGGTAATTTCTGATTAAATGAACGTTACACTGGAAACTTATTTTAAACCTCATAACCATGGCATTCCGCAATCCAACAATTACTACTCCTATCTTTTGGATCACAAATATCACCTACAAATAGATCACATAATCCAGTACAACCCCAGTAAAGCAAAATTGTGTACTTGGAATATATATTGTAGAAGTATACTAAAGGCGTAATCACAGTACTAACATTAATAACATGCATTCTGAAATATTTCTGGACGCATATCACAATTCAAAAACATTTATTACCAAAGTAAATCGTGTTCACTATTGGCCTAAAATCACAAATTGAGGGGTACGCCTTTATTACCAAATAACAGTCAATTTACAATACATTACAAGAGTTAGACTTCCATCAAGAAAAGTTTATACGAAAAATATTGACTATCAAGAGGTTTAATAAGGTAACACATTATAGCGAAACATGTTGCTAATATCAGTAATTATCGTTATTGATAGCAAGAATTACTCGTATTTTTAATTTAATATCTTTGAAAATTTAACTTTATTAAAACGTAATTCGGGAATGTATGTTGATAAATGTCAGGAGTATAGTTAAGTTTATTTTTATTTTTGTTTAATCCATATGCAAGGCAGTACTTTAATATTACCGAGAGTACCACCGGGTCACGTCAAGTTGTAAAACATAAAAATAATTTTGCAATATTGTATTCCATATAACCATTAACAGTGGTGTACGTTTAATTACACCGCTTCTAAAAACCACACTGCCAAAGCAGGATAAGTAGTCAAACCAGAAATGTCAAGTAGGGACGATAAGCTCAATTTTCTCCTCTATTCCCATGTTTAATTTTTGTTCATCTATGCATTCCTTATGAAAGAGGCATCGTTTCTTTTGTGTCCCCTCTCTAACATGATAGTCATATTAAAACTAGACTGTTATTTACCGCATTGTTCTCAGATGTAATTTGTCCCCATTCTGCTAATCATGTGAACACATGGAATATACTAGACTAAACAAAACTAACCTATAATTTGCTCCTTTTCATAAAACAACAAAATACTGATGTGACAACTTTTTAAAGAACTTGCGCTGTACCATTCGACATTTTAAAATGCTATTTTATTCATCTAACGCTTGGAAAAAGACATTAATAACAAATACAGCTCACAAATAGCTATTTCAGCTATTAAAAATTGTAAATTAAAACAAAAAATTAAACATTACTTTTCTCCTTACGTATAAAAAATTTTACTTGAGCCGGTGTACCGCCGGAAAGATTTGTTGTTGTAGAGTTTTTAGGAGCATTAGCGACTGAGGCCATATTGCTCCGGCATATTGTCTGTAAATTGCTTGTCCAACAAACAGAAAATCGTCGATTTTCCGTTTGCTGGACGAAAAACCATACTACCATCGCTTGAAACCGACTAACTTAGCCACGCTCTGAAAACGGCCCGTAAAAATTCCTCACGTCATCGAGGGGTTCGAACTCAGGCCGTTTCCACCCGTTATGGGGAAAATGGCGATCCTATCAACTGTATTACACACGAGGGCACGGGGAAGAGTATTGCCTTGTGCTGATTTAATTTGGTAATAAATAATTTTGAAAAATCGCCAGTAATCAAAGATATCAGAGAATGTGTGTTATTAAAGTTAACATTACTATAATTACACATTTCGTATACTTCTACAACACATATGTAGACATTTTGCTTTACCCTAAGATATGCCGGATTCTATGATTGACTTGTATGTGATATTTACGATCCAAGGTTACAAATAAGGTTCCAATTCAGTACAGTGGTTAGTTTATTTTATCAGTAAATTCTCTTCCCGGTGACATGCTTTATTTATATCTCTCGTTCATATCACGTCATTCTAATCTTCGGTCGAAAGAATCAAGGAATAGTTAGGATACAGGAAAAACGCCTTAGTGTGAATTTGATCAATCGAACTAATAAAAACATAACCGAAGTAATAAAAATACACAGGAAATTCTTTTAAAGATTACTGATTCAACCGTTATCGATTTACAATGTCAGTTAGTCATTCGGAAAAAAGTATCAATTACTTAATTTCATATTTAAAATTTAACTCATTAAATTCTGGTTAATATCACAAATTCGATTTCTGGTTGACACTTTTGGAATAATATATCATTTATCTTTGCAGAAAGAAAAATTAAAGGCCAATATCGTAAACAAACATATATTCAAGAACGGTTTTGATAACCAATAATAGATTAGCTTACTGTGATATTTCTTACCTGGTTTTCAATCTGCATAATAGGATTACTAGTGCCAAATTTCTTAAACACAGCTTGATTTATTACTTTGTACAGCAGTGATAACATTTAGGAGGAGTTTTTTTTTTTTTTTTTTTGTGTATAAGATCTGCTAAGATCCTCTTTATATCTGTGCACGAGTTTCCATTTCTATCATCAATAATGCGTAAGCAGCTTGCATTAATCTTCTCTTCTCTTCACTATTCGTGGTTGTATACAACACGATGTGATGTCGCCACAACGTTTTCCTTAACACGCAACATGTGCTTTACCATATGTATATCTTGGGAGGGGTTCTCTTTGTGGAGCTATCGCACTGTTAAAAATAACAAAGAACATACGAAATTAACCGTACAGCGGAAAAATAACAACACATCCAAATTTGGCCAATATATAATAGTCGCATTCAGCATCAAGTGACCCGGAATTTATATTCTTTACTACTTTTTCAATGCTCCGGACGGCAACAGTTTCAGAGGTTAAGCTAGCTATATCAATTTCTTTCAAAGAATCATCGTTTTGGTCGTTCTTAAAATCTCCTTTCCTAACTTACATTACACACCCGTTAAAAGGGTATGTGATGTAAACACAAGAATAATGCAGACTACAGCATTCGGAATTTAGATGTTTCGGAAATCATGTTAACTTAAATTATAAATTTCTATTTTAACAAACTATATAAAGGGTACAATTACTTAATAAAATTATCAAAAATCCCAAAAGCAGATAAAGCGCGATCACATATATAATCATCATCGGATTTTAGTTCTAATACGGTATAAAATGAACACTGATTTCTATGAGAGCATATCAACGTGAAATATGTTATTCATGAAAACTTGTCCAAGAAAAAAAAAAAAAAAAAAAAAAACGAACGCAATAAATGGAACTGATAATATTAAAAAGGCAACAACCAGGGAAAAAAAACACGATTTAAAGCAACTATCGACGTAATTCCCTTTATAAAAACTGTCAAAGACTACAAATAAGAAAAATACATATTATTTATACGCATTCAGGATTCCGAAACAACAGCGAAAACCAAATGGCGCATTTTGAAATTTAAAATAAAATTTAACAGAGAAAGCTATAAAATTAACAACATAATTCTATTTATGAATGGGAAATATTCACCCCTTTTTTACCATAACATTAAAAATGAACCATATTTCATAAACTTCATTCGCTTAATAATAAAGTGGTTTATTAAAAATTACCAATGATGATCCAACTGTCAAATACAAAGTCACAAACCGTTTGAGCCCCAGAAATGCGATCATGCATATGCACGATCGCTCTTTTGATTGCGATCATCATATGAGCTGCTCCTGCAATATACGAAATAAAATCCCTGGGTAAGGAAGCTATCTGTTCGACGAAACTGTTCTACGATGCAGTGCAATGTGATACTAATACGGTTTGCTACACATATTCCATACAGAATGCGTGAGGCTGGAATGTTTGTTCGTAAAGTAATTGAAGTAAACCATATGGACCGCCGTTCTGTGTTTCGGTATTAACCGAAATGTAGGAGGTAGCAGCGATCAAACTCAATGTCCCTAAACATAACCAGAAATTAGTTTATCTGGTGAAAATGCAGTAACACATAATAAATATAAGTCGTTCTCAATATGCAACTACGACATTCTTTAATTCAAAGGCAATAAAGCCCTAACTATTTTGATTTGAAATACTTGTAGAAATAGTGATTGTAGGAACGGCTATAATTTAGTTTAACGTTAATAAGTTAACTGTGTTTAATCTCAAAAACAGCCTGCAACTTACGCACGGTTTTGTCGAGACGACCACGGCCATAGCTGAAGGAAGAGCTATCGCACGAGCGATGGAAGAAGCGGCGGTGAGCTATCCTGAGTCGATCATCAACAGCACCCTACTACTAACACACATGGCCCCCTAGACTTTCTCATCGAAGCTGCGCCAGTCACGTGATCAGCTGTTGCCATGGCGACAGAATCCCAGAAATAGGAGCCTACGCTTTTCTCATACATGTGTATGATGAATACATCGTTTTTCTCTTATTATTTGCTGTTGTGATTGCATCGGTTTCGGCTTATTTGGCCTTTTAGATGCTGTAATGTTTCATATCCACGTCAGAGCATTTGACAGTTTTACACAGGAGAAAAGAGAATATAAATATTTTCAAGCATGGGCGCTTGCTGAGTTTCTCGAGCTTCACTGTACACTTGCACCTGCTGCACAGACATCCTACATGAAAACCAGTTGCAAATTTCTATATTCTGATATGATAATTTTGACAAATTACAGAACTGAAATACTAAATTTAATTACAATTCATCCACAGAGAATTAACTTCTCTTATATTAATAAATTGAATAATGAATGACTAAGTCTCTAATTCAGAACCTATGATGATGCATTTTTCCATTCCGCGTGGTAATTACAACATTAACTTACACTACTACATCTTGATTTTAATATATAGTTGCTTGGCATTTAAAAACAAGATACTGCAATGCCTAGCAACATTTCGAGTGTTTGGAACAGCGCGGAGTAAAAGGCAAGTCGAAAATCAAAAAACGTACCATGAAGATAACAAACAGCAAGTTCTAAATGCATTAACATCTATTCCGATAACATGCGGGTAATTACTATGGAAAGGCTCAAGGGATAACAGTTTCCAAAGTTTTATTAAAAATAAAACAGTATGCGCTTCTTACAAATGCGTGGAGTGGCACAATCCTAGGTGGTAGATGACTCTCATCAACCGGTGCAATACCACCACTTTGCTTAATGGAGGCCTGAAATCGTGGAACCCATGTTTAGTCTCCAGAGCTAAGTTCCGGTCAACCCTTCCCCATCTCTTCCATCATGCAGTATGATTGATGATTTTTGAGGTTATGATGAACATCGTGGCGAGATCCAATCTTCCTTATATTTCGAGGGTACAGCTCTAAAACGGCGTTCGCAAGGCCGGCCGCTAGTTAGTACACCGAACCGAACCTATTGGTGACTCTTTAGGAGGCTTCCGGATCAGCTAGTGTATAATCTTGCTACCTCTACTCTGCTAGATAGTGACTGGAGGGAGTCCGAGTAGTCTGCATGCGGGGGGGCATTGTCGAGGCCACGTTATGTCAAGGATCTGGGTATATTCTTACCATGTGTACGCCCTATCCAAAAATTTCATTACTTCATAAAGCATTCCCACCCACTTTTCATCACTATTGAATACACCATATATTGTCAAACTAATAGAGTAAGCTTATCTGCAAAAAAATCTAAACCTCCCAAACACTTCCTAATTCATATCACAAATATACGTGGTCTCAATTCTAATCGCAACGATGTCCATTTCCACTTGAACTCTGCCAAACCCCATGTACTTTTTCTGACAGAATCTCAGTTATCCGTTGATTCAACTACTGCTCATCTCAGTTGCCCATATTATTCGCTGTACGATTCCTTTCGCCTCAAAGGTGGTACTTATGCATATGTCCGTTCCGAAATTTCCCTGTCAGAGACTTGGCAATTTGGAATCTCCTCTTTTCGATCTTCTCTGGCTTAAAATCTCTCTACCTCATTGTGTCAAATTCATCTGTTGTCTCTACCGTTCTCCCAACTCCACTAATCACTTGGAGCTCTTTGACTTCCTCTCTTTGCAACTTGATTGTCTCCAGTCCAACTTTCCTAACAGTGAAGTAATTTTCCTTGGTGATTTTAATGTTCACAATTCCAGGTGGCTTCCGTTTTCTAGTCACCGACCCAGCTGGTCGAGATGCTGAGATTTCGCAATTACTAATGACCTCACACAGATTGTTCATTTACCTACAAGAATAATGGACAATCCTAACCATACCGCCAACAAGCTTGATCTTTTTCTCACAAACAATCCTTCTAAGTACACGGTCGAAGTGAGAGGTCCTTTAGGCACCTCTCACTTCGACTCAGATCACAACTTGGTGATTATCTCTTCTCCAATGGAGCGTTTATCTCATGGCTATTCCTAACCTCGTATTGTTTGCCATTACAAGAATACAAAATGGAATGATCTGCGAGATTTCTTTTCTTCTTTTCCTTGGTCGGATTACTGTTTCAAAACTTCTGATGTCAATGTTTGCTCAGATCGTGTCAGTGAGATTGTTCTTGCAGGAATGGAATCCTTTATCACACACACCACTTTAAAATCTCGTCCTTTATCTAAACCTTGGTTTTCCAATAAATGTGTTAAAGCTGTTCAAGAGAAGAACGTTGCATATCGTAATTGGCTTGTTTCTAATTCTTCAGTTTCATTTTCTGCCTACACCAAAGTTCGCAAACAATTGTAAGGCAGTTATTAATCAGTCCAAACTAGACTTTGAACAGGCTAAGATTAGAAAACTTCCTTCTTGCCCTAATGGTAGCCGAGCATTCTGGTCTCTTGCCAAAGTTATTGGCCGAAATTTTTGCCCATCTCTGCTCCCACCTCTGTCAAAACCAGATAGTTCTGTTGTCACTTCAGCCACGGATAAAGCTGACCTGCTAGCATCCCATTTTTCTTCCAGCTCATGTATTAATGATCTTGGTAAAACACCTCCCACCATTCCCAACACGCTCCATTCAATGCCTCCTGTGGACTTCCGTCAAAAGGATGTCAGAAGGATTTTGACGAATCTTGATGCTAAGAAAGCTCCAGGTCCTGATGGTATTTCTCCACTTGTTCTCAAAACTTGTGCTCCTGAACTTACTCCTGTTCTTTGCCGCCTTTTTTCACTTTCTTATTCCAAAGGTGTTTTTCCTTCTGCTTGAAAATTTGCTCATATCCAGCCAGTTCCTAAAAAGGGTGACAAATTCCTCCCATCTAATTATCGTCCCATTGCAATTACTTCTACTCTTTCTAAAGTAATGGAGAAATCAATTAACCGCCAACTCTTAAACTACCTAGAAACCTTCCGTCTGATCTACGATCGCCAGTATGGATTCCGCCAGTGTCGATCCGGTCTGGTGATATTCTGGCTTATGTTACCCATTTATGGACTAATTCAATGGAAAAGTTCGGTGAAACTCAAGCAGTTGCTCTCGACATCTCAAAGGCTTTTGATCGTGTTTGGCATAAAGGTCTTCTAAACAAGCTTCCATCTTATGGTTTGCCAACTGTTTTTAGTAATTGGTTGTCCAGTTTTCTCTCTGATCGCTCACTGAGGGTGATGGTAGATGGCTCTCTGTCTTCTAACTTCTCCACTAATGCCGGTGTCCCCCAAGGTTCAGTTCTTTCCCCCACTCTTTTCCTCTTGTATATCAATGACCTTCTTCCATTGACTGGAAATCCTATCCATAGTTTTGCCGATGATAGCACACTGCATTCAACTTTCCATATTGAGAAACCTTGCCCTGCTCAATCAGCTTCAACTTTTCGAAAATCTGCTACCAATTCCTTAAATGCCGATCTCCAGGTAATTCTCCAGTGGGGCAAAGACAACTTAGCTGATTTCAATCCTTCTAAAATAAAAAGGAATTCCTAAAATCCTTCTTGTCTTATATCTCGCAAAAAGGATTCTTCTGCTGCTATGCTTATCTTTGGTGAAACTCCGATTTCTAGGCAAAATGATATATCTCTTTTGGGAATTACCCTGACTTCTAATCTCTCTTGGCACAAGCACATTACAAATATTGCTTCCTCTGCATCTAAAAAACTTGGTTTTCTCTTTCGCTCACGGCGTTACTTTTCTTCCAAACAGCTGTTCACTCTGTACAAATCGCAAATCGCCTACCATGGAATATTGTTCCCACATCTGGGGTGGTGCCCCCCAAAACCTCCCTCAGGCTTCTTGATTCCAATCAGAAAAGGGTAGTTAGGTTAATTAATGATTCATCTCTAACACTCTCCACTCGCTGTCCCATAGACGTATTGTTTCTGCTGCATGCCTCTTCTACATTTCCATGGGCACTGTTCTTCTGAATTGGCTTCCATAATTTCCGCTCTCTCTTTCAAAACAGTCCGAACACGTGCCGCCACCAGCCAACATCCATTTACTGTCCAACTTCAAACTCAGAACCAACTTTTCATCTTCCTCGTTTATTCATTCAACTGCCGTTTTCTAAAACAACCTTCCTTCATACATATTTTCTGAAAATTACAGTCTACAGAAGTTCAAGTCCAATGTCAACAAATGTCTTTTTTCGTCTTCTCAACCTCCAACCCAAGCACGGTACTAAGTACTATAGGTTCTAATACCTCTCGTGTTTGGGGTTTACATAAAAAAAAAAAAAAATCGCGAATTAGCATGGTCCGACCTGGGCCGTGCCAATTCGGGATGGTGCCACATTGCAGGTGGCACCATCTTCTGCTTCTAGGAACGCGACTGACGAATCAATCCACTTTCAAAGTTAGTAGGCTAATGAAGAATGCCCCTTTCCGGAGACTATTGATGATTCATTAATCCAGTGGTGGTATAACAGGTATTCGACTGACTATGGAGGTGAAAACAGCCAGGGGCTCGCGCGCGCGCGCGCTCGCTCGCTCTCTCTCTCTCTCTGTGTGTGTGTGTGTGTGTGTGTGTGTGTGTGTGTGTGTGTGTGTGTGTGTGTGTGTGTGTGAGGAATTTTATGATGGGATTTGGCACAAAACGTCGTCTCGAGGACGCAACCCTAAAATTCTGCAGTGCATCTTAAGTTGCCCAGCACACCTAAAGTGACTGTCTACAATAAATAGCAGCCAACTAAACAGCGGTGCTGTTAATTGGCCAATAACACAGAAAATTAGCAACCCTTCATTATTTCTAATTTTCATGCATGGAGTACATTTGTACGAAATCAGAACGTCAAGGAAAATAACGGATTCAATAGTGTTTTCTAAAGCTACTGTAATAAATTTTTTCTAACAACAGCAAAGCAATACCAGTCAACATACACTGCAGCGAGAAGTGGTGTTTCTTGGTATGTTGTAAGCACGGGATTAAATTTCTTCAGAACTTAAGAACGTATATAAACCTCTTCAATCAGGGCTGAGTTAGCCGATCTCAATAAGAGGAGAAGGGTTTCTCCCCCTTGAGTTATTTCGAGTTTTAAATCCACAAATATACAAATTGGCCAGTGAACATACAAAATGATGACCATATGTAAGGCTGGTTTTACCTAAGCTAACAGGGTTGTTTGTTTGGGAAGCTCCCGCGACCTTAATTTATGCCCCCAAAAACAAGGTCAGGGCCTTAGATTACACAAAATCCAGCACTGACCTTACGTAGTACACATCAGGCGATGTGGCAATATATTCCCAGCGAACACAAAGTGTTGGTTGGGAATTCCCAATAGACAAAATACTAAAATACATAAAATCACGCATATGATGTTGATCAACATAATTCTGTAGTTGTAAGATTTCGATATTCTCGGAATTTGATATAGGAAACGGCGCTGTTTTTCATACAAAAACAACAGCATATAAATATTTTTGGGCACAAGTTTTCATCACCATCGCTGACCACAATTCCATAACTGGATTGTTTCGACCTTCTTAAGTTGATAAATAAGAAACTATCCTGCCTATATATATATATATTAAAAAAAAAAACACCTTCATACATTTTATTTGACGCAAAGTTCGCTGAAATCAGCAGTCTAATAGATTTTAAGCAAAATGCTTTTTATAAAGAATGAGCATTACGTGTCGTTAAATTGTGGTTGTCGGGTAAAGAGAAGCAGATTCGGACAAAAACAGTAGTGTGATATTACATAACATCAAAGTAGGAATTTGAAATTTCTTCTGTTTTTCTATAATATCCTTCATTTTTATTTATTTAGGTAGAATCAAAGATGAAGAGTGTCTTAATTAGGATATCAAAATGTAATATTAAACAGCAACAGCATTTCAACAAAAAAAATCTATAGGTGATGCGGGAAGTGAAAAAAACCAATAAAATAAATAAGAAAGCGTTAAATTATACATTGACAAAATCTGCCTCGATACTCTTATTAAATTTGCTAACTCTGACGTGGAATTCGAAAATTATTTCTATGCTCTAGGAGAAACGAAGAACGGCGTTATTATACAGCAATACAATAGGACTTTTATTCAATGGAACATTTCCGATTTCTTCAAAAAGACAATACGGTTGGGGAGGGAACAAATACATCTGATAAATTAATAATTTATAAAGTTTAACACAAATGTTACTTACTGTTTAAAAACTCGCATTATTTGTGTTTTATTTGAATTGAACGCTTTGTATTCCATTGTTTTACAAACAAACATTATCGTAAAATTTTAATTTTGGTCATGTTTCTCTAATATCACCTAAATTAACACATTTTTCTGGATTGTAAATAAATGCAAGGCTTTTATGAACTTGAAAATGCTTTGATGTACTTTAAACTACTCGAAAATATTTAAATATAATTACACTCTATAATTTGGACTACCCTTTCCTCCTACAGTCCGTATTACTGAGGTTCTATTGTACTAAAAGCCATATAGTTAAAAAAAATTAAATAATAAATTTTAAAAAATATATATAAAAAAACAAATAAATAAAAAAAATGGCATCTAATCTCCGGAGGAACAATGGCGTTCTTCGTTGAAATAATTTGTAATAAACCCCTTTCCAAATAATCAAGCATTTGAGTCTTCCAATTCGCAAGTAGTGAGGTGAGGGACTAAAGTATTAACAATACAAATGCATATACATTTTAGCCATTTGCAATGGGGGAATAGGAGATCACCGGTTATGAAATGACACGCTGTGATTATGAAAACTGAAGAAGACAATACCATAAGGCACGCGCAATCAAAAAAGAAATAAAGAAACAACACTAAATTTTTTGACTCAGCTTTATCACTTTACTGCTTTTACGGCTAATCTGAAATTCTCTTCACAGACATACGGAGCAAGATAACAATATGATAAAACTGTGAATAGTTAAGAAGCAGTCTTCACTTTTCAAATCCATGGCTCATATCACACATACTATTTTAAACTCAAGATGTCTTCGGTGGAGTACTGAAGAGCAAGTCTATAGTAGAGATTTCAGGACAACGAAAATAATGCGACCAGAAATTCGAAAATAAGTAACTGAAAACTTCGAAAAAAATTCTAATCGTTTGCAGAAAGTAGTTTTTCGCACTTTTATCTAACAAAATGCAAACAAACTGAAATTTTTCAAAAATAACTAGAACATTCACAAACATGTTTATAGAAGTTCAAAAGAATGTTGAAACCAAGCCAATTATATATATAAAAAATGATTCTCTTTTGCCATGCCACAAAACAAGTTTGTTGCCACATTTTTCTAGATACTCATATTTCACGGAAATTACTTCTCTAAAAAAAATCACTTGTAAATGATACCCAGCAACGCCATCAAGAGAGAAGACCAGATAATGAAGAACTACATGAAAAAGCATAAAAATTATTTTTTAAAAACTGCATAGATATAAAAAAATAAAAAAATAATTTTTTTTTAAATAAAAAAAAAAACATTTTTTTAAATTTTATTATTAGAATGACAGTGTGTGTGTGTGTGTGTGTGTGTGTGTGTGTGTGTGTGTGTGTGTGTGTGTGCGTGCGTGCGTGTGCGCGCGCGCGCCTCAAAATAATGTATACACGCTTTTACAGCCCACAAATAAATATTTTTATTTTATTTTTTTATTTTTTTAGCTGTAACCAATCAAAATTAGGGCTGAAACGAGACTAAACTTTGAAGAAAGGAAATTCATTCTAAAGTGCTATTGGATTTGCGAAAACGTAGTGGAAGGTCAAAGATGTTTCAGAAGGGAGTTTGAAAGAGATCCACCAACGCGGCTCACCATTGCTCGCATTAGAGATAAGTTTGAAGCAGAAGGAAATGTTCAAGACGTCCACAATGATCATTCCGGAAGACCGCGGACGTCCACAAGCCCAAAAAGAGAAAAAACGGTAATGGAAACATACCAACGTTCTCCAAAGAAATCTGTTCGGCAAGCGGCTCATGAGATAGGAATTTCAAAAGATAGCGTTCATCGCATTTTGAAGTGCAGACAATGGAAAAGTTATATTCCAACATTGGTCCATGCCCTCAGTGAAGACAATCCTGACCGAACAGTTGAATCCTGTGAGTGGTACCTGTCAAAATATGCAGAGGACCCACAGTTTCCAAACAAGATTCTTGGGAGTGATGAGGCTACTTTTAAGTTAAACGGCTCAATTAATTGCCACAATATCAGCTACTGGGCAACAGAGAACCAGCATGTTACGGAGACACGCCATGTGAACTTACCAGGGGTTACAGTGTGGTGCGGATTGTCAGCGTTGGGCCTAATTGGACCATTCTTTTTTTGGCAACACTGTAACTAGTGCCGTTTATTTGAACCTGCTGCGGGATTCCGTCATGACACGCATTCGCGAAATGTTTGCGGTTGAGGAGGACTTTTATTTTCAGCAGGATGGAGCCCCTTCCCCACTACCATCGTGATGTAAGGGCCTTTTTTGATGAAAATTTGCCAAACAGATGGATTGGGCGAAGATGTAGAATTGAATATCTCCCTCGTTCACCAGATATCACGCCATTGGAATTTTTTTTTTTATGGGGATACCTAAAAGATAATGTTTATCGCGCAAAACCGGTAACAATCGATGAAATAAAAGCAGCCATTCAAAGAGAATGCGCCCATATCCCAAATGAACTGTTTCATGATGTTTGCAACTCTGTAGAACTACGTTGTCATCAGTGTCTGCACCACAATGGCTGCCAGTTTGAACACTTGCGATAGTGTTCAATGCGAAGTATTTAACACAAGGTCATGATGTTTGCAACTCTGTAGAACTACGTTGTCATCAGTGTCTGCACCACAATGGCTGCCAGTTTGAACACTTGCGATAGTGTTCAATGCGAAGTATTTAACACAAGGTCATGATGTTTGCAACTCTGTAGAACTACGTTGTCATCAGTGTCTGCACCACAATGGCTGCCAGTTTGAACACTTGCGATAGTGTTCAATGCGAAGTATTTAACACAAGGTGCTCGGCACTTTGTGTTAAATACTTCTCCATCTTTTTGTATTTTCTATTAATTCTTTCTAATTTCATCAATATACTTTTGTATCCTGTTTTTGCAGCTTTGCGCATTCAGGTGCAATTCCTGTTTTGTTTTTTTGTTTTTTTTTTTGCTTTTTTTCCCTTTACATTTCCTATTCATGCATACTATATATATATATATATATATATATATATATATATTACAAATAAAAAAAAAGATGATGGTAGTACGAAACGTACGGAAACGATTTGTCGAAACGATTTTTTTATATATATAGCAGGATTTTCACCCTGTTGTTATAATACGCTGAACTTCACAAACCAAAGTTTTATTAATTAGTACTATTATTTTTCACTTGAATGGCAATGATCTCTCACATGAGACAATAACAGCTACGGAACAAATCCGATGCCACCACTCAGAGCTATTCTGATGACCGCCATCTTACAGTGGAAGGAAAGACACCGCCTATTACAGTAAACCTACTTTCAGCACTTCCTTGATTAACAAGGCAACGCGAACAATAAACAGAAATACTCAATATCTTTACTTCGTAAAGAATACTTGACGATGTATTTCTGTCTGTTATTATTGTAAAGAAAGAGATTATATCCATTCAAGATTTAGCAAATTGAACGGTCATATCCGCAGCAGAGTGGTCAGAACTAGGAGTGCGGTAGCACACGCTCTTTGAGTAGACAAATGTTCAAGCCCCTGACTGATAAACACGGCCGATCTGCCAATGCGAACTAGACCAGCGTGGCAGATTACGCTCCATTCCTCTCAACATGAATTGTTGAGGAGACTTCCATCATGCAGTGGATTGATAATGGCTGCAGTTTATGTAGACTTAAAATCAGCTTACTAATTTCATGTTTTTCGGAATCTGTACAACTTTTAAATCAAAGCTGGAGTTCCCGTTGAGGAGGGAAAGAGTGTTACACTTTATTTCTCCTAGATCCAAGTTATATATCCAAATTCTCCTAGATCCAAAAAATATCTTTGAAAACCTTAAAGGGCTTAAAATCGAATATTAAAACCGAGTCTGTGTTGTACGAGCTGAATTACCCACCATCTATTGAAGTGTGTGTGTGTGTGTGTGTGTGTGTGTGTGTGTGTGTGTGTGTGTGTGTGTGTGTGTGTGTGTGTGTGTGTGTGTGTGTGTGTGTGTGTGTGTGTGTGTGTGAGAGAGAGAGAGACTATAATTTTCCATTTAAACCAGTTGGTTAATGTACACAGTGCATCACATGTCAGGAGCGTTCCTTTTTATTTCTTGCCCCGTGAGTTCATTTTTATTTCTATACCTTGTGCGATTATTTTCCTATCTCTTATATACTGCATTTTTTTTTCTATGATTAACGGAAGTGAAAAGTAAATAACTGATCAACTATTTTACGAATTAATTAATTAACTAATAATATATAAAAGTACTTGTTATCGCATCACTGCACATACCATACAACGGAGTATTTACTTAAAGATTTCTTCTTGAATTTTTAATAAACATTGAAATGAAGTATGTATTTTAAGAATCTTCTGTGATTATTAAAACAAAACAGATACCTCAGATTACAAATGCAATCAACAGTGTTATAATATACTTTATTTTATTTCTTTCTGAATTTTAATAACACGTAACTCATACAAGAACTGCAAAAACAAAGTTCATATATATATAAAAAAAAAAAAACATCCGGTTGAACATTTCTTTTTTTTTTTTTTTACTGCGCTGCGTCCATATATTATTATTACCCATTCATTTCAAATCAGCGCATGGCAAAAACAATATACGGTATTATGGAATAATCCGTGTGATAGGCATGTAAAAAATAAATAATAATAAAATAATTGCCTAATTTTAATGAAATTTGGGATGGAAAGGCGAATCCTAAGTCTTTTACAATCGGCCACTGGGAATCAGGTTATTACGTGCGGCGGGACGGGCATAAAAACAACAGTAGCTATAAGCATATATGTTAATAGCCCTTAAAAAAAAAAAAAAGACCTCAAATATGTAAATGAACCCCTGGAAATTTTCACTAGTAGTTTAAACCTATCGAAATGGTTATTAAAAAACCTTCAAGTCCTTCCTGGAGTTTCCAGAGTAGCCACTTTTTCTTTACTTCTCTTCACTTTTTCTGATAATGAATTTTGCATTTCGAAGGAATGGAAAAATTTCCTGTCACCTCCCTCGTCGAAGATCTCCAAAACCGACTGGGAGGATTCGCCTTTTTACGGTTATTTCCACTTTATTTTAAGGAGTTTCTTACTGGTTTCGTGCATTCGCTTTTCAATCTAAATCCATTTGATCAAAGAAGTTCCTCAGGTGTTTCGTATCTTTCCTTTATCGTCTCATTTTTTTGAATAAGCATTATTTGAGGAGACACATATGGAACGGGACAGGGAGCATTAATTGAGGACATAAAAGAGCCTTACTTGAAGGGATAAAAATGGAAGAGAGTTCATTACTAGCTACCGGTTATACAACTATTTGAGGAGATAAATATTGTTCCATGGTAAGAAATATTTAATTCCGTTTTTACATGTCCTTTTCTTATTTCCACTGTTTGCTGATTGTTGTTGGACTTAGGAGCATTAGTGACCAAGGCCATATTACTCTGTGTATACCGTCTGTAAATTGCGTGTGTTTTGAGGTCGATTTTCTGTTTCTGGATGAAAAACCCGGCTTTTCGAGGGGGGGGGGCGTGCTACCGAAGTCTGAGACCGATTAACTCAGCAATGTTGTGAAAAGGGCATATAAAAATTCCTCACGTCATCGACGGGACTCGAACTCAGGTCTTTTCCGCCCGATGTGCGGAGGATGGTGATTCTACCAAACCTGCTATCCACGAGAGTACTGTTTGCTGGACAATATAAGGTATATTTCGAGAGTTGGCTGGCTGTTCTCTACAACTAAGGGCACATTTGTCTTTGAGGATTTACAATCCCTACTGTCAGTTCTTTATAACTGCAATGGACGCACACAGATGTACGTCCACTGCAGTTACAAACACCTTCTGCAGGTGTTTGTGGATGTTCGTATTTCTGAGATGAAAAGCGTCATAGAGGATTTGGGATATATACTCGACCTGGGAAGTTTCGGTATCAAGCTTTACTATTTGGTAGGGGTCAGGGTGTATTCAGGAATTGTTTTGAATGTTTGGGGTTTGTAGTTCCTATTGTGATATCACCTGTTCTTAATCTCTTTACTGTCTTCGGGGACCGTTCTATTTCCTGGAGCCCTTTCTGAATAAATAAAGATTACAGTCTTACAAATTCCTATTCTCCTGTTGAATAGCTTTGCAGAAAGAGTAGTACTACTTCTCGGCATGCTTCTCTTCATTGCCTTTTGCTGAGCTGGATTCTGTTGTTGTGGTATGCGCTAAGTATCAAAGAAACAAGGGTCATGAGGGATCTGAATTAGTACTAAGATCAGTACGTATTCTGTAACTGTAATAGTGTGTATTCTTGGGTCGATTTGGCTGTTTCTTGAATGAAAAACAAGTGTATCCGGGAAATGAAAACTTTAACCGTCGTCCGACTGACTTAACAACGTTGTGTATGTTGGGGGACAGATAAAAATTCTCGTCTCGTCTAGAACTAGATTCGAAACCAGGTCTTTCCTGCGAAGTGTGGAAGGACAGTCATTGTAACCGCTGCGTTAACTGCGAAGCCTAGATTCTTTTGCATGGAGATTAGGTATCTCTGAAAAAGGAAACGAGGGGAAAAGGGTTTTGGGTGCTCATATTGATCTTTTAGACAGAGCTTAAAATAAGTTAATTTGGTTAGTAACAAACAGCAAAAGCGAAAATTACTTTTGATGTTACTTATTCATTTTCTTTATTCTCTTTTGCTTTTTTTTTTTTTTTTTTTTTTTTGTATACTACTGAACAATAAACTTCGAAAATTTTAAAGCAAGTGCAGCAACAAATCACTCAGAAAATTCTCTAAGATCACTAAGAAACTCACTTGGCACCTGAGGCCAATAGGAGGGCGAACATATCAACAATATCACGTGTCATGTCGACGATGATCATAGGCGCTTGATCCGACGTTCAGTGCGCTGCAGAAAACAGAGTACTAAGATTAATGCGCCGATAACCACGGACGTCTGCCGGTAGCTATCATAGTCGAAGAAACTCAAGCAGTTGCTCTTCATATTTCAAAGGTTTTGATCGAGTATGGCACAAAGTACTTCTTAGCTGGCGTGCATCTTGTGGTTTATCTTATTCCTTTTGCATTTAGAGTGCCAGTTTCCTATCTGGAAGCTCAGTACGTGCGACAGTAGACGGCTCTCTATTCCAATTAACAGTGGAGTATCACAAGTCTGATATTTTATTTTTCACGTCATGTATACTACCTAAACAAAAGTATGAGGACATTACTCAGTTTGAAAAAAAAAAAAAAAAAAAAAAAAAACAAGAATTTTAATAAACAAATCAATAAAGTGTATATCACCTCTGCTCTCAATCACAGCACCGCGACTTGAATCCTATTGAACACCTTTGCGGTGAATTGGATCGCTGGAACAGAACGATTCATTTCACTATCCGATAGCATTGAAGTCTAGACTTCTGAATAACTGAATATTCTCTTATACTCAGTACTACTACGAGGAATTATTAAATGTGAAACATGACTTTGGATAATTTATTCCGTGTACACCTATCAGTTCACCAACCAAGACTCACTGAACTACAATTCTATTTCTTTCATAATTCTGACCCGTTATAAGGAAAATATAAAGTACTGATGCTGCAAAACATGTATTACTTCATCTATTTCTTTCAAAAGGTTTCCAGAAATACTGGAAACTTATCCACAAAAAATTTCTAATCTGAAAGTGATACACGGCCAATTGATGAAATTTGTTCTACCCATGCATTTATAAAAACATAAACCAATTCAATGGAAACTGTATAACAAGTAGTCACATATAACAATAAAGTGTATCCTTAATGAAGAAAAAAGAACAGAATCTTCTCTTGATCTAGACTCTCCAAGACTACCACAGAAGAAATGTCTATGAGTAGTCATAATCATCCTTCATCGATATGAGGTACACCGGATTGAAAATCTATGTTTGGATTTTCACTTGTTGGCATAACATTTAAAAAAATAAATAAATTGCTTTCTTCAAGCCAGAAGAGAAGAATATGAACAGACTTTCTGCACAAATGAGGGTAACATGCTTAGAATTATCAGCTTGCTTGGCTTGTTTACGATTACTTTCATCAGAAGTTTGCAAATAAAGTTTTTTCTTGAAATAATCAATTTGTCTTCTTTCAAACCTTTTTGATCAAGAACTGGATTTGATCATGAGTCAATGACACTCACTAGTGATCGCTTGTACTTTTCAAATTTCGTAGTCTGAAAATTGATCATTTGGTGGCTTTTCTCACTACTTCCAACCTCCTCTTTAAACAGACTTATCAAGGTGGCCACTGTTCTACCATATCTAACTAGATTGCAAATGTGTACACACATACCTCAAAACCTTTTTTGAATTGTTTAAATCTAGTTTCCTTTTAGCACTTCTTTCTAGATAGTAGTAAATTTCCATTATATATTCATCCCCTTTCACAGAAAGGCATGAAGCTCCGTTTACAGCACACAAATTAGAAAGATGACAAGTGCGACCTATTAACAAAAAGTACACAATCTCCTCCTTTAATACTCATGCTATTCCAGTTTTCAGGTCACACATAAAAGGTGCATTATCAAAACTAAGTGCCAAGACAGTTTTTAAAAGGAATCCAGCATGCTTTCAGGTTGTTCAAAATAAGATTCTCAGTGATGCATCGTGTAAAATCACCTTCCAATGCTACCAATGAGAGCAAGCTGCTTCTATTTTACATTTTACAAATTATTACGACAATGGGATAATGACGGTGGTGAACAACTGTATAGAGAAATAGCGGACCAGTAAATCAAAATAACTTATAATAGGAGATTTTAACTTAACTGGAACATGGCGACTGGTCACTCAGACAGTAGCAAGAATTTTCTGCGGATTTATTGGATGACTTATCTGCGGCAGCATGTTAGAGAGGCAAAGAGAAAGCAATGCTCTTGATCTGATTATCGGGGCAATTCTTCTGCATTAAGAATCTGCAGATACAAGAACAACTAGGTGGCAGTGATCATGGTGTACTGATGTGAGATTTACTTAAACATGTTAACTACCAACAAAGGTAAACGGAGGAGCATTTGCTTTCGTAAATGTGAACACACTGGTCATACAGTTTTTAAATTCTCTACAATAGGACCAACTAATGATATTACCAACAGTAAATTCTAAATGGGAAGCTCTCAGGGAAATAATCTTAGAAGTTATTAGGCTTTTTATGGCAACTAAGAAATACTGTTCAAGGCTTGAACCTAAGAGGAGGTCAGAGGAACTAATGAGACTTTTGGCAGAGAAGAAAAATGCATGAGACGCATATAAATTACCAGGTGATACCGAAGCCTACAAGAGAATAAACTAGTCTGAAATCAAGTCACAAAGGAGGTTAGGTAAGTTAAGGCAGATTATGAGAAGTCTTTGGCAAAGGATGCAAATAAAAACAGCAAACAGATAAGACTTCTTTACTTAAGTAAATACTACTAGTAGAGGGGGAATGAATGACATTAGCCGACTTAATATCAAAGATTTACTACTGGTGATCCTGCTCAGCTTGCTAACAAACTGAACAAGTATTTTTTATCTACATTCACAGGTGAGGAGCTCTTTAGGTAAGACAGGGGTCGGCAAACTTTTTGAGTGAAGAGCCATTTTGGATCTAATTAAAAAAGAGAGAGAATCCAAAGAGCCGCACTTCAGCTCAAGCTGGGGGTTGAGGGGTGGGGGAGTTTTTTTAAGAAATGGAATAGAGTGGGAAGGTGTTTTATTAAAAATATATATATATTTTTTAAATATTATTGATATTTCTAATATTTCTAATTAATGTGACTTTTGCTGCTGAACGTCTTGAGTGAGTCTCTCAACATCAGGGAAGTATGCCGTAATTTTCATCTTTAAGCATGCTGAGAGACTTGAATTGTTCAAACGGTTTCTTGATTTATTTTTAATGTAGTTCATGTTCGAAAATATTTGCCCGCAGAAATTCGTCAAACCAAAAACTGAGATAAGTCCAAACAGAAAGATTTTCAAATTTCTGTACGTGTCCGGTAAGCTACACCACTAATCGAACATAATTTGGTCTTGCTTTTTCAACTCTTCTAACGGCATCCATTTATGTAGAATTGCAAGGGCAGCATTTTGCCTCTCCAAATCCTCAATTTCTGTTTTAAGGCATTTTAGTCTTGAATTCCACATGTCCTTGATCTTTAAGTCTTCTAACTCCATTTCAAACTTTGTTTCATGTGGGCTAAAAGTTAAAGAGCCGCAAGTTGCCGATCCCTGAGATAAGGGGATGCCAGAAGTGTATCAAATGCTAACAGGGAGCTAAATCATTTTTTGATAAGTGAGAGAAAAGTGGAAGAGAAATTGTCTGATCTATTCAATTATATTAAGGCAACAGAGGAGATAAACTCTTAGCCATAATTATGATAGCATCCTTCGATTTAGGGGGTATCCTAATTGGGGGGGGGAATTGGAATTGTACGAATGAACTGCCACTTCACAAAGGAAGATCAAAGGGTGATATGAGTAATTGCAGATCTGATAGCTTAACCTTTCACTAGTTAAAGAAATATACAGACCCATCTCGACAGCAGTTCAGTTATATTGCAGTCACAGCATGGATCCCAGCATCTCGTCTGACCAATCTGATTGGATACTACGTTGTGGTCACAAAGGAACTGGATGAAAAAAATTATTTCGACATCATATATCCGGATTTCAGGAAAGCTTTTGCTACTGTTGTACATAAAAAAGACTACTGAACAAATTTGAGCAGTGTGGCATTACGGGCAAGTTAATGCTATGAATAATGGGACGGTTCAGTGGGAGAAGACAAAGAGATTGGTTATCAGTGGACAGTGCTCTTCATAGACTAATATTATTCGTGGAGTTCCCCAGTGCTAGGCCCATTTCTGTTTTCTATATTTATTAATGATACTGATGACGGTATATCAGGCTTAATGTCTAACTTTGCAGGGCGCCTCCGTAGCCAGGTGGGCAGGAGCCTTAGTTGCTAATGCTCCTAAAAACCAAATAACAAAGAACAAACTAACTTTGCAGATGATACGAAGCCAGATGGGCTGAGAATTTTCGCTTAAGCTTTAGTTTCATTTGATTATTTTCGGGTCCTCTGTGGTGTTAATCTTAAATTACATGCCGGCTGTCTATATACTCCCCCCGCCCCTTATAACTTTAATTATACTTTATTTCACGTCCCCCCAATGCTATATTTTGATATAATTATATATTGCCATGTGATGTACTTTATGTTAGAAACAGAATACACTATATTGTCGTCTTGTCCTGGTGGTTGACACTTGAAAACAACACCAGAATTGTGCGATATATGACAATATAATTATGTAGTATAATATTGACTTATTTCTTTATATACGTATGATTACTATTATTTTTTTTTATTTTCCCTTCTCACTTTTCTTTCTGTTTTTTGTTTACCGCTCCCGCTTCACAGCCCTTTTTTACTTACTTCTCTTAAACTTCATTTACTTACCTTATATATATATATATACTTCATTTACTCTCTATCTCTCTCTCTCTCTCTCTCTCTCTCTATATATATATATGAGAGAGAGATTCGTGAAAATAAAAATAAGCAAATAAATGAAATTATAAGTGCCATACTCTGATCCAGAATGCAACCCAACCTTATTATATTATTTTCTACATGAAAGATTTTCAGAAATAAGTTTTTAAATATTTCCAATGACTTACTGTAGTTGCTCCAGATAAATAAATTTTTCTGTTTATACTACAGGATGACTACACAGTCAGTCATCCTGTAGTAAAATCCTGGAGTTCAGAATATAAAGAGAATACAAGAAACAGCAACGTATTTAGCAGTCACGGGCTTCAATCACGGTCACTCAAAGTACGTTGTTGTTATTTGGTTTTTAGGAGCATTAGCAACTAAGGCCATATTGCTCCGGGATATGCGGTGGTCATTCCCTGACCTTTCCGCATCCTCCGTATTTGGTGGTGACGGGATCGAACCCCGGTCTAATCAAGAAGCGTGTGCTACGCACTGCTGCTCCTTCCCACCTGGCTACGGAGGCGCCACTCAAAGTACGTGTGCTTAGGCATCCTCACGCCTGAAACACTCGGTTCGACAGGCCTTGTCAGTCTCCGTCTAATAAATTTTCGTTAAATTTATAGTTGTCCTTCATCCCTTGTGACAATCTTATTTTATAGAATAGTCCTTAAAAATTACATCAAATTAATTAAACTACTAAACTCCAACTTTAACGAGATCCTCATTTATTTCGTTAGAGAAAATTAATTCAAATTAATCTATCTTTAATGAAATTTAGCTTTAATGAGATAATAGTGTATAATTAATAGTATATAAATGCCACGTCGAGTGCAATCTAATAATTAAAACATTTAAAGTTAAAGCAATATTTAACACTTTAAAGTGCCTATTTAGAGAAAGAACAGGCACAATACTTCTCACCAGAAGACACTAAAATATTTATGGCATCAAAACATTTGCAAAACAGTAAATGTGATAAGACTATTTCTTACCATCTTTATCGTTGCGCTCCTGAAAATCGTCGCGTAAAGCGAAAAACTTATTTCTGAAACTCTTTCCAGTAGAAAATAATATAATAAGGTTGGGTTACATTCTGGATCAGAGTATGCCACTTATAATTTCATTAATTTGCTTTATTTTATTTTCACGAATAGAATAAAAAAATGTTCCGTTTATACTCCAGCAGGATCAAATAAGCCAGTGGAGCTTACAAAGTAATCACTTTTGACACGAATATAACCACTGATATATTTAGCAGTCACAAGAGTTTTCAACCACTTTTAAGTGAAATGTGTGGGGGCTACTGCGTTCCAGAGCTTGATAACTTGGCTACGCATTCACTCCAAGAGGCGAAACTCGACTGTGTGCCTGAACATAACTCGCGTGTGCTACAATGCGGATGCGCGGTTTTAGTTTTAGAATGGCTAAATGGAAAGAAGCGGACTTTTTCTGCATCTGTCAAAAAATCCATCGTTAATATATTCTCATATTCTCCGTCGAAGTAAACTTCGTGAGATCCACAATATCTGTGCAATCCTAAACATTAAAAAAAAAAAAAAAAAAAATTGTAAGAATAAAATTTGACTATATGCGAAAACGCGTAAATGTTTTCCTGTACAGTCAAACGCGAATATCTGTATTCCGATTAACATTTAGTTTCCACATAGTTTTCTAAGAACATTTGGCCTATTGAGAGATGAAATTCCCACCGTCGATATATTTCATAACCCATACTTACTACCAGATTAAATATGAAAGCAAGAACAAAAAGCATAATTTTCTAATTTATGGATGCAATTAGTTATTAACCGATGTAATATAAAAATCATTAAGTAGAGGAAAATAAATGTTATCACCCAAATTAACAGGCCTATTTAGCATAATATTGTATCAATCATAGCACAGTACTTATTTCTATGAAAAATCTCACTTTTCGCCCACTGTCGGTTTTAACCTCTGCAGTCTATCCTCACGACTATTCCCTTCTCCCCTCCAAGAAGCGAGCGAGCAATTTCCCCAAGCTTTGAATAAGATGATCAAATTGATCAAAGCCTAAAGACAATATGTTTTTCCCACCATTCCCAAACCCCCCTTGTTTTCTGTTATCCTTCAAAGCATGCGGCTCAGTGTTTAAATACTTATGTTTGTGAAAATGCAATTGACAGTCCAATAGTTTAAATACTGTCACAAATTAGTACATATTAATCATTTATAAGTTAATGAATAAGTGCTATTCATAAAATATCTTTTAATTGTTCATTTCCCCCTTCCTCTTTACCGTCCTACATACGTATATTTATCGTATTGGTCCATGTCAGTCCTTAAGATATGGCTGAGGTATCTGGAAATTTCCACTACGGCAAACCATTCACAACAGTGGCCAGTTTATAGCAGTAACTCAGATAACGCAAGAAAGAAGAATAAAAAATCGAATACTGAAAAGGAGAAGAAGAAATATGTACGAGTGAGTTAGCTTTCTCAAAGAGGATACAATGGCTAAAGCTTTATTCCAAGTTATTGAAATTAATTCTACAAATGATAACAGATCTCGAATCCTTCTGTCAAATTAAGCAGCCAAATGTAATGTCTGTTTTAGTGAAAACTACCATTAAAGGATCTTATCCAGCTTCAAAATACATGTAAAATGATAAAACAGAAAAGAAACAGGCATTCCACGTGGCGGAAATGTCGTGATTTTATATTTCTCAAACAAGTTTTAGAAATATAAAATCACGGTTTTGTGCAAAGATTCAAACTAGGCAAGACTGGAACCACAATTTTTGGAATTCCCAGATATTCATTTCTTTCATCGTGAAATATGAACCAATACAGAATGCTACTGCAACCTTCTGCGTCAGTTCAAAGATGCAATTACAAAAAAAAAAAAAAAAAAAAAAAAATCAATGTGGCATGCTCACAAGACGCGTTTTATGGTATTAAAGAAAAAAAAATAATAATAATAAAAGACCAAAAACTAATTCATTCAGAACAATTCTTCATGAACACAGCCAAGACATAACTTTCAAACTGTTGCATCAAATTCGCCATAGTGCGAGACTTAGTTCCAAATAACATCTCATTTTTCTTAAAATTAGGAAGTCCAAAGGAAAGTATTTTGCGACAAACAAGTCTGAAATTGAAACTAAGTAGAGAAAAGGAAACCACAATCACCCGAATACTTTCTACAGTGAATTTAAGGAATGGTACACATGACTGTCCCGGACAGCTCACGACCAAACCAGACACAGAATAACTCACAAGTCTCTCGAATATAACTTTAACAACTTAAAAACAGCTGTTTCAGAAGTCGTCACCAAAATGCAATACCTCTCGTCACTTTATACTTCTTAACATACATTTTATGTTGCGAGCTTTGCAAAATGTATGAAATTTATATGTAGGGAAAGACAGAGTGGCCAACTAAAGGTAATTGTGTGATTCAAAAGAGTATAATTTAAGAAGTTCGCATTCGTAGTGAAAGCTACAAAACAATGCTCATTTTGTTTTCAGGTGTACAATTATATTTTTTTACAGAAAGATTTATTTAATTTTACATATTTTGATTTATCGCATAGCCGCCACACCGTACGACACTGAATTTTTGTTACAAGAAAAACCGGCAAATTACATTTAAAAGTTTATATATTTTAACAATATATCAAAATAATCTAACAAAACGTACAATTTTATTCAAACTACAGTCTTATTAAAATTAAAATATCTTAATTATTACAGTATGCGTAAAAAGCTAATATTTTAATATGAAATTAATCATTTAATTAGACCCGTTCAAAATCTTATAAAGCAATGCATGTTAAAAATAGTGAAAACTGTTTCTTAAAAAGCACGTTTTTTCGCAACTTTTTTTTTATTATTATTTGTCA
Organism: Mastigoproctus giganteus; assembly: GCF_048544385.1. Classification (NCBI taxonomy): domain Eukaryota; kingdom Metazoa; phylum Arthropoda; class Arachnida; order Uropygi; family Thelyphonidae; genus Mastigoproctus; species Mastigoproctus giganteus. Next base: position 69,434,204 of record NC_143575.1, read on the forward strand.
TAAATGATTTGATTGTGTTATAAATTTCATTTTAAAACAATTATAATTGATAAACGGTTTTTCTATGTTTAAAAAGGGCTACTTTAATCGTTAGGATGTTTCTTTAAATTTTATTCGTGAATTACTAAGCAGTTAATCCAGGAGATTATTCGTCTTCCAGTAATAATAAAATTTTTAAATCAGAGAACGAATACCAAAAAATTGTGCAAAGAAATGAAAACTCCGTTCGTGTTATTCAGTTGTTTTATCCATTAGGCCTATTAATTATCAAACCACGAGCATATTCTATTATGATAATTACAGAAATATTTCAAAGATCGCAATTTAAAGAGGGGAAGGGAATATTACGACGCTTCTTAATTAGTGCTGGATATCTAAAGATATACAGAAAAGAACATAAGAAGTTCGGCCTGTCGATGGCTAAAAGAAATATTGCGGCCGCTGCTGCGGGGTCAGATTAGTGATCGTATCGACATTATCTCGGTTTCGACAGTTGACACTGATGACAGAGTGATCTCAATGGTCCGCGAAGCGAGTAAAGGTCAAGTTGAGTTAGCAGAAAATAGCGCGTAACAAAATTATATTCTTATAAGATAATTGAAAATTACCTTCTCACTAAACTTAAAGTGCAACCATTAATTCTAAAACAGGCAACCCCCCCTCCAAACACAACCCCTGTTTACAGAAAAACCAGATCAGTCAATGGACACCTGATTGTTGATCTGATCCTCAAATAATACTGCACGTTGCAGTAGACAGGCTACGACGAAGAAAGAATAAGCTTTTTAACATTATATTTATGAACATTGTAATTTTCACAATAGACACAGCGAAGACATTTTCCCAAAGAATTGCAGTGAAAAGAATGAATAAGGGAAAGTTAAAGTGAAAAATTACATTGGAGTAATTACACGATACCAATTTACGTTGTACATTCTTTTTATTAACAGGTCAAGGATCTTTTTTTTGCTAAACTGAATAGTCTTGGAATCGTATAAAGATGCAACTGTACTTACGGTGATATGGGAACATGTTGTTTTAAATTGTTTAGAATATGATGAGTTGCGTTTGTATTAACTGAATGATGTAGATAATGTAACTCGTCTGGTAGATGGGATTGAGCGAGCACTTATTAAAACAAGGGAAAATTTTACAAATTCAGTTTTCGTGAGAAGGAATATTCTTTTGCAATTGGAAGAGTTAAGATTGAATAATGGATGAATTGGTGGACTGTACCCTTTTTTTTTACATGGATCAGTATGTTATTTTTTATATAGGAATATAGAAATTTCTTTGCAGAACTGAAAGCATATTGGTACCGTTTCCTTTATGGGTGTATATCCACTTCTGCTCCTGCCAACGCAGTTGGCAAGAAGCCTTAGTTGTTTTTCTTGGATTTGATCCTGCAATAACACCTTCTTCCAACTTGGTTTTACTGGTTAATATGAGTAACTTCTGTTGAGCTCTCTGACTGCTGGTAGATGGCTGTTCGTTGAACTGTTTATCTTTGTCGATTACCGGCAATGATTAGTCTCTAGGATGTGATGCTCGTGCTTATCTGTACACAGTGTCTTTTCATCGGTTTTTGCTGTAGACTGCTTATCCAGCTCATTGTACTGTAGCTGAGGGAATGACCACTGCACAGCAAATTGATTTGTCATGTGATAATTGAATTGATTGATGATATACAATGTCTCATGTATATAAGAATGCTGTACTTTCCAGTAGAATGCTTTTGATAATACTGATGAAACTTAGCACAGAGCCAGTTCAGACTTGATAGTGCATAGTTTTAACGATGGTCAATGTATGGCGCTAGTGGCACCGCAAAAAAAAAAAAAAAAAAAAAAAAAAAAATCAATTCTAAAACGTTTCAGGCACATCTTATACAGGGTGTTTCAGTTAAACGTTTCAGAACTTCTAAGAGGGGTAGGGTACATCCTGACAACTCGAAATCATATAGCAATGTGGGGTCGGAAATGCTTTCCTGAAGCGGTGTTGTACACAGAAGCACCATAAAGAAAAGAGCCAGTAAATGAGAAATCGTTTTAATAATACATGAAAAGAAGCAAAAGGTACATGGATTAAAGTAAGTGTTCGAAGTTTCTTCCACGGGCTACAATGCACGCCTCACATCTCCGACGCATGGACATCCGAACATTCTGGAATACTCCAGGCGAATTTCGAATTTCTTGAACAAGAACGCCAAGTTAGTAGGATGGATGATTACACGAACGCAGAGTTAGCCGATATGCATTTGGCGTACGGGGCTGCAAATTGTAGTGGGCCAGCCGCACAGCGTTTGTACGCGGAACGATATCCGACGAGGCGTATTCCCAGTCATAATTTCTTTGCAAGACTGCACCAGAGGTTAGCTGAGAGAGGTTCATTTGAAAGAGCTGACAGGGACAGGGTAAGAACAGCACGGACTCCAGCCGTCGAACAGAATGTGCTGCAGCATGTACAGGGGAATCCAAGAACGAGTACACGAAGTCTAGCAAACGCAGTCGGGGTTTCCCATTGCAGCGTCTGGAGGATTCTCCGAGAACAAGACATGCATCCGTTTCACGTGCAGCGTGTCCAGACACAGCAACCGAAGGATTATGCACCTCGTATTGCTTTCGCACAGTGGTACCTTGGAAAATGTGCTACAAATCCCCTTTTTCCTGCTGAAGTGTTGTTTTCCGATGAGGCATCCTTCACAAGGGAAGGAATTTTCAACACGCATAACGACCATATCTGGGCGGTCGAGAACCCGCATGCAATACGACGTCGTGCAGCACAGATTCGATTTTCGGTCAATGTATGGACCGGTATTATGGGAGATCACCTCATCGGACCTTACCTGTTACCGTGTCGTCTAACCGGACCTATCTACTTGATCTTTCTGCAGCAAGTATTGCCACAACTTTTGAGAGATGAACAGATTTCTGCATCGACGCAACAGACAATGTGGTTCCAACACGATGGAGCCCCTGCCCATTATAGCGGAGATGTTCGTAACTACCTGGATGTCACATTTGGTCAACAGTGGGTCGGACGTGGTGGTCCCGTGCGTTGGCCTGCTCGGTCACCCGACCTATCATGTCTTGATTTTTATTTCTGGGGTCATATGAAATCGCTAGTTTATGACACCCCTGTTGACAATGCCGAGGAGCTGGTTGCAAGAATCGCAGTAGCTGCCGAAGAAATTCGAAATTCGCCTGGAGTATTCCAGAATGTTCGGATGTCCATGCGTCGGAGATGTGAGGCGTGCATTGTAGCCCGTGGAAGAAACTTCGAACACTTACTTTAATCCATGTACCTTTTGCTTCTTTTCATGTATTATTAAAACGATTTCTCACTTACTGTCTCTTTTCTTTATGGTGCTTCTGTGTACAACACCGCTTCAGGAAAGCATTTCCGACCCAACATTGCTATATGATTTCGAGTTGTCAGGATGTACCCTACCCCTCTTAGAAGTTCTGAAACGTTTAACTGAAACACCCTGTATATAGGGACGCCGCTTATTGTAACACTTCCGTACCCATCTGAACTAGCCAGGTGGGTAAAGTGCCTGCCTGGCAACCGAAAAGTCGCAGGTTCGAATCCCGCCCCGGGCTTGGATCAGAGTAAAATGCAAAAGCCACAGAAGCCGATGCGCCAACAACTAACAAAAAAAAAAAAAAAAAAAAAAAAGTGATAATAATAACCGAAGGAACAAAAATGTACCCGTTCAGCACTGTTTATTGATGCAGAGCGGTAATGTGTATATAAAAAGGTGAAAATGGACAGCAAAAAGGCATAAAAATCAAGCAATATAAACTACTTTAATTTTACTGTCCACTGTTTATTCAATAAAAATTAACCGTCGTAACGTTTCTGGAAATCCATACAAACCATTAAAAACACACAGAGGAAATATTAAAATCAAGAATTAGAAAATGGTTAATGTCAGATTCGCCGGATTACACACACAGTACTTTCTTACAAGGAATAACCACACCGACAACCATACGACCTATAATAACAGTAGTAATTGGACATGCAACATTTCGGAGTACAAGAACAAATTGGGATGCTACGCATGAGTAAATGTGATAGAGCAAAAAAGAGACAATACAAACCGAAGTGATGATTACAATAAATGACGTTTTGACGTAGCCCAGTGGTCAGGAGCGAGAGTGCATAGCACGCGTTCTTGAGTGGACCGGGGTTCAAGCCCGTGACTACTAAATACGATAAATATTTGTATTGACGATTTATTGTAAATTCTACTGACTTGGTTGTCGTGCCGGAGTATACACAGAAAAAAAAAAAAAAAAAAAGAAAAAAAATATATTAATTGGGAATTCATAATGATAACATTATGAATCTGACTGTTTTGATGACAACGAAGATAAAAAATATCGGTGATCACAATAAGCGGTATGCACAGTATATATAAATTTTAATTAAGTGAATAAAACGGGCCGCTAAATTTGCTCTAACTGATTGACGTTCCTAAATTACGTTATTTCGATAAGTATTTCTTCTACAACTCCGCATTCTAAATTTAATTACTTCCCCCCACCCCATGTTAACCGTTGTTATTGCAATGGGTTTGTGGGTATTTTTTTTTTATTTATTTATTCGCTTCCTACTTGGCTTGCTTTTCTGCTGACTATTGTTTCCTACTTTACAGATTTTTCTTGGTATTATATATACATATTTATTTTCAAAATTTTCTTTTCAAACTGCAAAAAATAATAATGAATTGTTCTTTTCATGATCATGCTTTGTAATTAAGATTTTGTTATTGCAAGTTCCCCCCCACCCCTCCCTGCGCAGATCCATTCGACTCTTTCTATTCATTTGATGAAGATGCTCAGAAGACAAAAGTTATCAAAAGCTAACTCAGTTTACTCTCAATTTTAATTAATTTAAAAAGACGATACACGTAAATAAGGATTTTTAAAGAAAAACAAAACTAATATTTTGATTCTTAGGGCACAAATTACTTCTCTTCATATATTCATTGGAGGATAAGGGATAAATAAGAGGTTCTTGATTTAGAAAGATGAAGTAATACTTGTCTAAAATTGGGGCACTGCAGTTAGTTCTTTGATATATGCATGCTTTATCATTATTTCTGAGGAATAGACGGATGGCGCTGTTTGCAAAACAAAAAGAAACTGTTGCACTTACATCACAGCTAATGCATATAAATTTATTTTAATATTTTATTGAATTAAATTGACAGCGCCTGCCATTTCTCCATATCCAGTTTAAATAAGCATATGCCAGGGTGATTCTTTAATCATCATATTATTTTATCCGCGCTTGTCATTGAGGTGAAACAGAGTCATGGGGACATTATTATGTACACATGTGAGAAATATAGCGATCTAATAGTGTCGAACTGTTATGTAGAGTGAGTAATCTCAATAAAAAATAAATTTTCTGCTTATACTCCGAGACGACCAACACGGGCAGAGGAGTTCACAAGTTAGAGGAGAGAATACAAGAACAGCACTATTTAGCAGCCACAGGCTTCACTGTTATGGTATAAGGATGTGAAACAATTATAGTGGAAATACAAGATAACTTCTCGGCTTTCCAAGACTTCGCCACTGCTGTATTTGATAGAAGGACGGTTCTGCGTCTGGAAGCCTAAGATTGTTAGTGGAGTGACAGTGTGGTTTATGAGCTGGCTTAGATAGAATTCTGAGAACTTGGCTTCCTGGAGTCATGAGTTCCTGTGCGGAGTCACATTCAAATCCTGATGGGATAGAAAGGGTGCAAGAATATTTGCTGATGCTATCGAGGCAGTGTTAGGTGGGTCGGAAAACTGCTAGCTTGGTGGTATACAAGGACTAATAGATTAACAGTAGCCACTGGCAGAGGTGAAAGTGATTCTTGCACTGCTTCTATTGGAATGAGCATCAGCCTGGAAAACAAGATGCAAGGTATTTCAGAGACTGCTGGGAGTCATTGCGGTACAAGTAAACACATGGGTTGTGTTAGGGTAGCTAAGAATAGGAACAGGTGCATGTATACTTGCGTGTACACCAATGCTAGGAGTTTTGCTAAATAAATTTGATGAATTTGAGGTATTGCTCAAAACATCAAAGGCAGATATTGTTGGGATATCAGAGACGTGGTGTCACACAGATATAAGGAATGCAGAACTGGAATTTGAGGAGTATAATGTGTATAGAAAGGATAGACAGGATAGGAAGGGAGGAGGGTTATGCTATTAGTTAAGAAACACATAAAATCTAAGGAAGTGAAGCCAGTCAACATTGCTGGACAGTGCAGTACCGAGTCAGTTTGGTGTGACAAAAGCATTGGGAGATCAAAACTGAGAGTAGGAGTGTGCTATAGGCCTAATGACTCTGATGAATATAATAAGAAACTATACAGGGAAATAGAGTGGGCCAGTAAATCAGAGAGTCTTATAATGGGGGATTTTAATTTCCCAGATATTGACTGGAATTTTTGGGTTGGTCACTCACACACTAGTAAGGCTTTTGTGGATTTATTGGATGATTGTTTTCTACATCAGCATGTTCGGGAGGTAACTAGAGGGAGTAATACTCTTGATCTAATTATCAGGAGTGATTCTTTAGGCATTAAGAATCTGCAGATAAAGGAACCACTAGGTGGCAGTGATCACAGTGTGCTGAAGTGGGATTAACTCAAAGAGGTAACTACCATCAGGAGTAAAGGGAAGGGTTTTTGCTTTCGTAAAGGCGACTACGATGGTCTGAGACTAAGATGGTCTGAGACATTTAAATTCTATACAGTGGGACCAACTGATGATGTTACGAACAGCAAATTCAAAATGGGAAGCATTCAAACAACTTATCTTGGAAGCTACTAGGCTTTACATGACAACTAAGAAATATTGTTCAAGGTTTAGGCCTAAATGGATGTCAGATGAACTAATGAGACATATGGCAGAGAAGAAAAATACACGGGATACATATAAATTAATGGGTGACATGGAAGCCTATGATAGATATAAGCTGGTCTGTAACCAAGTCACAAAGGAGGTTAGGCAAGCAAAGGCAGATTATGAGAAATCCTTGGCAAAGGATACAAAGAAAAACAGAAAAGAGTTCTTTACCTATGTAAACTCTAGAAGGAAAGGGATGAATCTGATTGGTCCACTTGATATCGATGGTTCTACTGTTGAGGATCCTGCTCAGGTGGCCAACAAACTAAACGAGTATTTTGCATCTACATTCACACAGCCGACCGGGCTAGCCGGGTGGGTAAAGTGCCTTCTTGGCAACCCAAAGGTCGCGGAGTCGAATCCCGCCTCGGGCTTGGATCAGAGTAGAAAATGCAAAAACCTTGGGAGGTGCAATATGGCCACAGAAGCCGATGCGCCAACAACTAACAAAAAAAAAAAAAAAAAACATTCACACAGGAGTTATCCAGGAAGGGGAATGCCAGAGGTGAGTTAAACTCTGGCAGTGAGCTAGATGATTTTGTAATAACTGAGAGGAAAGTGGAGGAGAAATTGTTGAGGATAAACATAAAAAAGGCACCCGGGGTGGATGAGATCTATCCAATTACATTAAAGGAGGCAGCAAAGGAAGTAAGCAAACCCTTAGCCATAATTATGAGAGCTTCTTTGGACTCAGGGGAGGTACCCATAGACTGGTGATGTGCAAATGTGACCCCAATTCACAAAGGAGGATCAAAGGCTGACACAAGTAATTATTCACCTGTGAGTTTAACTTCTGTTCCAGGTAAATTAATGGAGGCACTGGTTAGAGAAGCACTGCAGGATCATCTAGACAAGACTTCAGTTATAGCTCGGACACAGCATGATTTTGTTAAGGGAAAGTCTTGCCTGACCAATTTGATTGGATACTATGATGCAGTCACAAAAGAACTGGATGCAAGGAATAACTTTGATATTATATATTAGGATCTTAGAAAGGCTTTTGATACTGTTGCACATGGAAGACTGCTGCACAAATTGGAGCAGTGTGGCATTGGAGGCAAATTGCTGCTATGGATAAAGGGATGGTTGAGGGGGAGAAGACAGAGAGTGGTAATCAATGGACGCTGCTCATCGTGGACTAATGTTATTAGTGGAGTCCCTCAGGGTTCAGTGTTGGGTCCATTGTTGTTTTCTGTAATTATAAATGACACTGATGATGGTATATCAAGCCACTAATGCATTAGGGCTTAAAGCCTCAAGCTGCGAAAGAGAGTAGACTATGTGTATTTTTGTGCAATTGCATCATTTATACACAGCTAAATATAGATTAGCAAATTTGCAATAGCGGCATCGTTCCAGTTACATCTCATATTGTGAATACCTTCACGACGAGTTTCCACGACATTGCACTACTTCGAATAAGTAACGCTTCACCCGAAGGAGAAGACTGTTGTTACTTATTCTCAGTGGATGCTTGAAATGCTGTGTTGCTGTCCAGCGTGAGAAGAGGAGAGAGGGGGAGGAAAAAAAAAATATATATATATCAGTTATAGTCTGTGCAAAAGCAAAAGGGATATTAAAAAAAAAAACTCAGTCATAGAATAACCACGAAGACGACAAGGGCATCAAATGGTAGCACCGTTTCAGTCAAAGGAAATGAATCACAGGCTAACAATGTTCCGAATGCACTCACCTCTACTGTGGCCATACAAACCTTTTTATGTCAGGTGGTTGATCAAGACGGGACGCCACCCACCATGATAATCGGAAGCGGTCATAATTTATGCTTAGGCCATAATGGTGTGCACTCCCATCATCAAAGAGTAAGCAGTCGAGTGGTTCATACTAGTAATCCACAGATAGCAACAGGAAATACGGCCACACAGGCCGATGCGACGTCTTACAAGTTAAATAATAAAGATGACGTACATGAATATTGTTAAACAGTTGGGTGAAAATATACACCAGTTATGCAAAATACACCAGTATACACCAGTTTTTTTTGTTTTTTTTGCATAACATCAGTTATTCAAAAAAAAAGAAAAGAAAAAAAAAAAAAAAACACGTATCTGCAATTACCACCTCACTGAACTATGCAATGCTCCTGGCTATTGAGTGTGGTAAGCAGTTCATGTTTCTATTGTGCACAATGTTGAAACAATAATAAAGATTTATTTATTTTACTTATTTTTTTAAAATTAAATGCACTTTGAATTATAATTATATTCCTATTTTAGCAGCATAATCAATCAGTCATGCTGCACGAATAATAAATTAAAAAAACTTTGTTAAATTGGTATCATGCTGGTTTTTTTTTTTTTTTTTATTTCAATATTTTAAAATATTTGTTTCATTTAAAATGAAAATAAAAATAAGCGGAAACGTATAGCGCAGATTGTTTGGGATTTTTGAGGACAACTTAGTCAAACAGATGTGTAATTTATTCTAAATGCTGTTCACAACACGGTTACAAACGATCTGTAAGACAAACTCAGTACTATATTAATTAATAAAACCCTCGATAAAATTCATTCAGCACAACGAAAAATTGAAATTTTGGTGTGAACCAAAATTTCAATTTTTCTTCAATAAAAAAATGATTAGCTGACTGCAAGGTACAATTCAACATTTAATCAAATTAAAAACAGGACTACTGTAATAAGCTAAGTGACCAGTTGCATTCGTTATGACTGTAAAGCATGCTAAGAAAACAATTTTGTCATTTATATACGAGTGTGGAATAATGAAACATGCAACTACTGATATGAAATGAAAAGACAGAAAGTTGTTTACTTTTAAACCTGCTAGCATAAAGGGCATCTATCTGCCACTTACAAAAAAGCAATTTCGTCTGGTTCAAGTGAGAGGATCCCATGCCGCTCCTCTCTTTCTCCTTTAGGGAGGGAGAGATGGGAAGGCGAGCACTAGAAAGATGAGCTCAGTAGGTACTGTTGCTTGGAACAGATCAATTCACTCCGCCGACTACTGTTGATTCTCTACGCCGAGATAAGATTAATAACATGGCGAGTTCAAGAATGAAGAGCAGTCTCTCTTCAGTATAACGGAGGATGCGCGAATTTCTTTCATTTTGTGATGCATTTAGTTAATTTATGTACCGCTCATCTAAAATATAAAATCTTAAATGCTGCCGTCAGGTTTTAACTTTTGATGATTTAAAGATAGAAACAGTCCAAAGTCCAAAATAATGTTACGATTAAAATGAAACACACCACACACAGAGAGAGAGAGAGAGAGAGAGAGAGAGAGAGAGAGAGAGAGAGAGAGAGAGAGAGAGAGAGAGAGAGAGAGAGAGAATAACAATGAATTGCAAGTCTAAAGATTGCAAAAACCGTCCAAAATTAATGTTATAGCATCAGACTAAATAAAGCTTCCATTTAAGTCACGAATTAAGGAGAAATTCGAAAGGCTCTATATGAAAACTGTTTTCAAAATAATAAAACTGGAAATAGAGGTAATCACGAAAGAAATATGGACAAATCATACAACTCAAATTCTTCTGTTTCCAGAATGAGATAACAGTAATGTTTTACGCGAGGGGATAAATTGTTCAGATATAGACTGGCCCAAGGAATATAATCCTTCATTTTAGTTTTAAAATACTACAGTCCGAAAGACAAGCCAACGTTTTCACTAATCACAGTGTGCGGATTTAGTGAATGGGTAGATCCTTGGTATACAACTAAAAGAATCATGATTAAATTAACGGCACCTATATCATTTAATGTCATCTTGTTTTGTTCTTTAATGTCTCATGTTATTTAATACCTCTTATCTGTAAACCCCTGGCCTTTTGGCTGTGAGATGGGAATGCAACACATTTAACCAGTTACAATCAAAGGTTGTTGCAATAAAAACTTCGCTCTCTCTCTCTCTCTAATCTTATATAGACATCTTCATTATGTACAGCAGAAACTATTACCTAAACAGTAGAAGACAAAATGGGTCGAATGGAGGGATTAAAAACAGCTTTGGATGCTCTGTGCTTATTTAGCAAAACTGTGACAAAAGATATCATTTCCATTCAGATCCAGAAAAAATCCAGGTTTCACTCAGTACCGTGTTTAAATTTAAACTGCCTCAACAGGAATCTCCTGCTTTTACTTTATTTAACTTCTTTCTTTCATTTCTCCCTTTTTTTTTTGTTGAGATTGGATAATTTTTGGTGAATCAACTACATGAGGTTTGGAACCAGGGTCTTTCCAAAAGAGTGACAAGCACCGAATCCATCATACACTGTCCCGGATGACTCAGAAATCGGTTACGCTTTTTTTTTTTTTTTTTTTTTTTACACTAAAAGTAGTAATTTCGCCAATTACCACTCGTTATGAAGGTCTGGGTTCGATTCCAATCGGCGACTGGGGAAATATCCTCTTCAATCGAGGCTGTGAGGTTTTTCTCCGTGAGTTATTCCTGAATTTTCAACCCCCACAAATCGGGCGGTGAAAACAACTTCTACAGACATAGGTTATGCTTGGGGGCTGTTAAGATGATAATAATAATTAATTTATATTATTAGTAATATAATATCATTACGTAACTCAAATTATTAAAATTCTGTATCCAGAAAAATAAAACTGAAGTTCTAATGGAGTCCCGGAGCAGCCGAGAATTGACTGGAAGAGTAATAGGGGAATTTTAAATGCCCAAAATGGTAAAATATCACATCCTAAACAAATGAAAAGAACTGAGCCGCGAAAAAAGTACAGTCATTAAATAATTATATTTTGTAAATATATATATTAAAAAAAAATAATAATAAAATAAATAAATTTTCAGTTTATACTCCGGAACGACCACACGGTCAGAGGTTGTTGCTGTTGTTGTTTTGATTTTTATTGGCGCATTGACAACGGAGATCATAGTGCGCCAATCGGTCAGAGGAGTTCAGAAGATATAGAGTGAGAATACAAGAAACAGCGCTGTATTTATCAATAACGGGCAAAAGTACACTCAAAGCATGTGTACTTTTGACCCTTTCGCTGACCACTCGGCTACGTATACGTAGAGTGGGCAACTTGTGACATAAAGAAATTCAATTTTTGGAACAAAAGAACGATGCTTTCCAAGGAAACTGTTATATGATAAATGATGATGCCGCATTCAAATAAATTTTCAGCAGATGGACGATAAAAACTAAACTCAACAAGACAAACACTGGTAACACTTATACCAAGCTGACTGACAGAAATTAATTTGGTAAATCAGTTGAAAGCTGCGAACACAAAAAAAAAAAAAAAAAAAAAAGGAAAATAAAATAAAATAAAACATGCACAAACCAGTAAACATAAAAACGAGCATACCTCTCATTGAATAAATAATCTATACACAACGTTCAGCACAACAGTGCCTGTCATGGCAATAACCCCAGAGATTTACATAACATTAGCACAAAGTGTAAATTGGATAACTTAAGATTAAGCACATACAATATTAAGGAACCAGGATTAGAGAAAAAAAAATTAAGTACAATAAGTTGATCAATCGCAATCGTTAAACACAGGGCATCACGAGGTAACGAAGAATTCACTGATACACAACCTATCACTATCCTTAAGCATCATGGCTCTAAGGCTGCGTCAGTCAATATATCTATTTAATTCAGAATCAGATCCGGCTCAGTGAGAGCATTATCGCTGAAGAGAGCTTGAGTAGACTGTTTCTATATTTCTTATTGAATTTCAGATCACCATCCGTGCTTTATAGGTTGGTTAGCATTTTGTTGGGCCAAGCACAGCTTTCCCAGAGGTTTAGTTGGGAGATAAACTCAGCTATCACCCTTGCGGTGAAAACAAATTCTCTCCCACCCCCCCATCCGACCAAGTAATGGTAGTCAGAATTCTTATCTTTAGATAAGAATTCTGCCGCCCCAACATTAGTTGGGGCGGCAGATGCTTAGGTTTCTACACCGTAGCCCTCGCAAGTAACACAGTGAATATATTTGTAAGAATCCCCTCACACCGCGTGAAAATTTCCCGGGTTCGAATCCACTAAAAGTCAAGAGGAAATTTTATGGGTTTTTTTACAATAATGGCTAAGCTAGTGGGTCTCAGCAGGGGTTACATTGTGGGTTTTTTTTATGTGTAAACATCTTTGACGGCACCTGCTAAATTTTGGTCGATAGTAAAATCAATTTTCCACAATTTTGAGACGCGGATATGGCGTTTTTGACGTCATTTCCGTTTCATAACAGAAAAACGGAGTCGGGAGAGGAGATCGCGCAAAGGATCGTGCGAGGTGATCTTGGATGTGCTCAAAGCTGGCATAAACCAGCTGGTTGCAGAAAAACGTTTATGATTCGGGGCATACCACTTAGGTAGCTTTGGGATAACCATTGCCACCCGTGGCAGTAAACTTATGGTAACTAGAGAAATGGATATTTTGAGGGCAGTGATCTTGGATGTGCTCAGAGCTGGCATAAATTTAACCCCAGGGGCTCACATCTAGTGAGTATGGGCTTGGCACACCCAGGGTCCTGAATTTTTTTTTTTTTTTGGCTGGTACAGCATAAGCGTCAGGCTTCCTTGCACTATATGGCTAATAATAATAAACCAGCTCTGAGCACATCAAAGATCATTACATTGCGTGCGCTTCAGCCTTACCGGTTGAAGCGTATGTAATGTATATTTCCACCAAGAGGCGAATCATAAACGTTTTTCTGCAACCAGCTGGGCCAGTCAAGAATATTTGAATCGGTTCGCGACTGGGAGATAACAGACTCCAAATTACATGTCTGAATAGAATCTTTTGCTTGTCATTGGCCATTCTCATTAAATTGCAGATGTCCTCGTTGGTCATCAAGTTTTCGCGTTTCTTTGCAATTGCGCTGAGCCAGTTGAGCGTGAGAGCTTTAGATCCTCATTCATCTCGCTGTTTGGATGATTGTAAAACTTTCGACAGGGTTCTTCTTCTCGCAGTCACGTTACAAGGCTATGGCAGATCATTACCGCATGCTTCGTCAGGGTCAACGCCGTCGTCGTTGTCTTGACCCATCGCCTTACATATTTCAATCGTTTTGCGAATGTCCAAGTCCGATTCATACAATTTACGATCTAGTACGAGTTCTTCTTCATTGTCGTCATAGAACTTGACATATTTCATCTCTGACAGTAACTCTTGTCTCCTCATTGCGAAATGGAATGTGCAGCGTTACCATCTCGCGCTTGTACTCGTTGAGATCCTGAGCAAAGTTATAATTTTGATAGCATATTATGCGAGTATATTGTCGTTTCTTGCAGATCTCGTAGAGCTGCATGTGTAATTTGCGACAAAGCATGACAGAGTAACATGACAACATTATTGTAACAATACAAGTACTTGTATTGTTGCAATCATACTATTCAACAAATGCCTACGAAAAGGGTAATTAGGCTATTGGCCTAACCTCTTACAAACGTTGATTCGGTCGAGTAAGCAGCTCGTTCGTTCGTTATTTGGTTTTTAGGAGCATTAGCAACTAAGGCCATATTGCTCCGGGATATGCGGTGGTCATTCCTTGACCTTTCCGCATACTCCGTATTTGGTGGTGACGGGCTCGAACCCCGGTCTAATCAAGAAGCATGTGCTACGCACTGCTGCTCCTTCCCACCTGGCTACGGAGGCGCCCAGTAAGCAGCGGGAGTGTGTATCCTATTTATCACTAAAACTAATTCGGTAGAGTAAGTAGCGGGCGTGAGCATCGTTCACTCTTTCAGTTCTAGCTGTTCGAAATTTAATAGGTGTCGTCAAAGATGTTTACACATAAACCATCTTCCGTGTGTACAGATGGCACTCTGTTGAAAACGGTGAGTAACGGATCGAGAGGGTATGAACTGAGTGATCTCATCAGAGCCAGTTGTTTCGAAGGAGGGAACACCCGCATTTCAGCAACACTAATTTGGCAGGAAATTAAATAAACTTTGATCATTTACTGACCATGACCGTTTCTGGTATCGAAAATGGCACATTAAACTATTTAGATTGTTCGGGCTTCTTGTACTGTGATCTATGACGTAGAGCACAGTACAAAGAAGCCCGGTATAAGTCCTCTCAAGAGAAAGAAATCAAACAGAAACAGTGCAATTAAATTTTTATATCTTCTCCTGATTCAAAATATCATAGAGTCTACGAGGTCAAACACATTTGACAACATTACACTGATATACTAACAGAAGACAAGTTTTCTACTGTGTGCGCGCGAGCGCGTGTGCGTGCTCGATACTGAAATGATTTATAAAACTTACACACTAATGCAAATTGCAAAACACGAAAAATGCCTAATATGAACACGCACACAACTTCAGAAAGACATCAATCAAGAACTCTGAAATAAGACACGGTTATATCCAACGATTACTAAACCCCATCCATCACAAAAATCATACAATTTTAGAGTGTTGACTTTCTCACTTAACATTATAAACAATTCTGCTAATTAGATTATAGTCCTGAGAATGTTTGTGTTATCTTCTCTTAATAACAGTTTCCGATTCTGGATGCTCTAAAGCAATGTCCAATAAGATAAGCAAAACATTCTGAATTTCAACCAGCAGAAACGGCGTGCTTAATGTTTATATCCAATCAAAAAGGCCATGATTAGCATCACGCTTAACGCCCATAACTTCAAAAGTCAGGGAAAGAGATTGCAGACACCAGAGTTAGAGTTATCCATCATATAACTAATTTGACATCTTTGCCAAGGCGGCTGCTTTCTAGAGACGATGTACCAGACAATTTGCTTTCTCAGCTTTGATATGTCTGTCATAATTGTGCCAAATGATAAATATCGTATTTCTGATATCGATTGTTCTAATGTAATTTTTTCCCTAACTGTCACAGTGTTACGAATAGTTCTTACCACCAGGGCATTTTTGGAAAAAGAAATCAAACAGAAACAGCACAATTAAATTTTCATATCTTCTTCCCTGATTCTCGTGAAGTTTATCTCTTAAATCATTTCTAGAAAATGTGAGCCCGACATTCAAAATGTCGGGCTCACATTTTCTAGAAATGATTTGTGAGATAAACTTCACGATTAAAAGTTCTATAAAGTAAAAACACGTAATATTTAAACGCAATCACACCTTGTAATTCGCTAGCTCACTATTATTATTATTCTCTTTTATTCGCATTTTTGGAATTCATTTCTGCATTCATTAATCTGGGATCAAAAAAATCTAACCGTTATCGGAAAATACCAAGGATCGCAAACGAAAGTACACAGTTGAAGTTAAACTCTTATCTATCTTTCAACTCCATGATACAAATGGCGTTCACACATACAGACTGGGCTTAGAAGGTTACTGATATTTAATCAATCCGGATAAAAATAATAACAGAGGTGTCCAACACCTCTGTTATTATTTTTTAATTCACCAAACATGTGCAGAAAGGTTCTGCTATTAACGGATTCTATTATCTTGAAATAACAAAATGATATGCCTAATTCAGTTAATATTAAAGACAATGTGCACAACTCTATTAATTAAAAAATAATAATAAATATTTTATTGGTTTTAACTCTTAATTTTATCAATGTTCAGAAATCGATGCATAAAGTGCAAATTAAAATTAAAACTGATCAGATATAAAGGGGATCTCATCAATTTTAAGTTTCATTTAATTTTAGCACTTCATATAAATCAAACTATACTGTTTTCATAGGTGAAGCCAGGCTCGAAATATAGAAACATTTACTACTCTGTTCAGAAAAAAAATGGTGCAAACCTCGAAGTTGGGGGGGGGGGGAGACACTAAGTAAAAAGTAATCTTTCTGACTCCTCAGCCATTAAGGTTAGCTTAAAGATATAATTTTACTAAAATTTTCGAAAACCATATGAAAATTCAAAAAAAGGAAAAAAAGAAATAATTAAATTAAAAGGTGAAGAAATAATTTAAGGCCTGAGCAATGGTAGTTATTACACCGCTCATCCAAAAAGTGATAAAAAAATTTAAGTTCGATTCCAGTTGCAGACCAGAGTGACTTCTAATGAAAGCTTTTTCATTCGATGCTGAATCAGCAGGTCTCAGGAGGAAATGTAGCGTGCCCACCCGTATTCCTGTTTTTCATCCTGCACAAGTGCAAGGTGACACGTGATATACACATTTAAAAAAAATGGGTTGCAGATTATCCAAGATTATTCGCAGGCCGATTAATCTGTCACCCGGATAATCAGGAGTCTACTGAAGAGAATAAAAGCAACAAGGAAGAGTTATACTTCTTTCAATTTGTGTTAAATTTCAGATAAATATCGTTTCAAATTTTCAAAAGTTCTACATACGTGATTTATTTGGGAGTACATTTCCGCATATAATTTTACATGCATTCCGCAGCACACAATCAGTTTAAAGGTTGTATAGCTGATTAGATGAAACTACACGCACGGGTAAATGCAGTTAAACCATTCTAGTTGGATTTTTTTTTTTTTTTTTTAAACGCAATAAAATTCTAATAATTCAGTGTTAGGCAATCACGAGTTCCCTGAATGTAAAAGCATTCATGCTACTTTCTTTGAAACAAGGTACAAAAGTAATCCATACCTGTATTTAGAAGCAAACATTGTTTACTCCTCGTGAGGACTTTGCCAATAGTGAGGAGTTTGCCAATTCATGCAGCGGTTCCCAATTCATGCAGAGGGTCCCAACTGGTGGTTTGCGAACCTCTGGGGGTTCGCACTAAACATTCTGTAACGGTGTCTGCTTAGATTTACAAAGGTATATTTTTGTAAACTACAAGGGCCTCCGTAGCCAGGAGCAGTAGTGCATAGCACACGCTTCTTGATTAGACCGGCGTTCGAGCCCGTACCCACCAAATATGGAGGATGCGGCAGGTCAGGGAATGACCACAGCATATTCCCAGCCCGGATAAAGGGTGAGGGTTGGCGTCAGGAAGGGCATCCAGCCGTAAAAATTGCATTTGTAAACTACAAAACAGTTTAATATTAATTTACGCTGTTCGTTTCAAAATTTATACTTAGTTGTGGTTTGGGTCACGCGCCCTTACACAGCGATCATGCATAATAGGATGTTAGTGGGAGGGATAATTGGGTGCGAACGTGCCGATATGTATTGCACCATTCGCATGTGGTAAAACGGGTATATAAATTATAACTAATAATAAGCAAAAATAAAATTAAAGAAAAAGTAAAGAATTGCCAACGAAAGAAACCACATTTCCCAGAATTCCTTATAATTAATTTACTATCATACAGCATATTGTGTTAAATGTTTTCCATACTTTTTTTTCCCTCCCCATTCTCAAAGACCATTGTATGTTTAGGTACTTAATTTTCTATTATTACGCAATATCGCTTATAAAAATGTAGTGCTGGAAATATTTTATAATAAACATTCAGAATAATAAACGATTTCAGAGAATATAGGCTTACTGGTTCGCGATAAAAATATTATGTTGAAAGGAGTTCCAAAGTCAAAAAAAAAAAAAAAAAAAAAAAAAAGGTTAGGAACTGAGTAATGTTTAAACTGTATATTTACTTATATTAATGGGGATTTTAGAGAATGAAATAAAAATCATACCTGAACCTTCATCTTGGGATATGTGCAACTGCAAAATCGACGAATCTGGGCCAAAAATGAATGGGGGGGGGGGGATTCTTTTGCTCGAAGATTTAGTCCGCTACACATCATGAATAACGGTAATTGTGAACCATGGACTGTGTACTCCAACTTAAAAAAGGTCATATAGGGTACGTACATACACTGATTTAAAGATTAAAATTATCTCTGTTTCAAGATCATTAGTTTTACTGCATCCAATTTTATCTAAGTGAACACCAGGATATTTTAATTATCAGTACATAAATGGTAACAACATTAGATATAGGAAATAGCATAATGGAATATAATATATGCATGACTTGAAACTTGAAGATAAAAGGGTATGTACTTCTTAGAGAAATGAAGACCCTCCCCCCTCGGTGCAGAATATCGGAGCATTCTGCATTTTTTTGCCACAAAAGATTTTAAGATAATCTGATCCAAACAGGTCTTCATATTTATGTAACTGAAAATTAGCTTGATTTACAATGATAATAATCATATACATTATGTGTAATTTAAAATCAGCGAAACCTCTCTTGAGGTGTATTACTGAACGAAGTTGAGCTTAGGCAGTATAACATATAAAAAAAAAAAAAATTCTGCTTTAATTAATGATATCTAGCATTATAACAGAATTGCAAAGTTTCGTATTCACAAGTATATACTATTTAAAATAACAAGTTGTTTTGCCCTTGTTTTACAGCGAGCTGAGCAAAACCCCACAACAGGTCGCTTATCGAAAAATCTGAAGAAAGCATAGCTATTAAAAACAAGGACAGAAGATCAATCTTCATTATTAAATTTTATGGACATATAGAGAGCACCTTTGAGGCTATTTTATTTTAAATTACATTTGGCTACCAACTGGCATCTCTCATATCAGATTTAATTGTCACTGTTTTGCCAGGTACTGTAGTGATGGTCTGCCCATTTTCAGACGAGATGGCAACACCGTTAAATAGCTATAAAGATAGTGCCACTCATTAAAATAAACAACTGGTAACGATGGTACGCGTACTCTTGGGAGCAACCGAAGTCCCCTTTCTAGGAGTACGTAGAAGTATTACAGCTGATGTTCCTTCTCACTACGATCACATGGTTCTTACATTTTTGTCTAAAGAATCTTGCATACAATAAGTAATAATATACACGTGTAGAATATTTTAGTTTAAGTATACCAGAATTATGATGTTCTCAAAAAAACGTATTAAGTGGTCCCGTGAATAAAGAATATATTTCTCATTAGGGAGGTGTGTTTCATTTGTGGTGCACTCGGTATAAATTCCTAAAGTCGCTCCCAATAGGAGACAGCAATGCATTTATGACGGGTAGTGGGTTATTTTTATGCAACCTACGGTTTGGTAAGACTATCATAAAACAAGGATGGGAGTGTTCTTATTTTAAACTGTTACAACACTGCCGTTAGCACATGATTTTTATTATTAATTAAAATAAAAATAAATTTATTTTAATTAATATAAAATTATTTTATTTTAATTGAGAATTAATTTTTAATTATTGAATAAAATTTGAGAAAATTTCTTAATTCTTATGAATTAAGAACTTATCTTAATTAAAATAATGAAAATAAAAATTATTATTATTATAATTATTATTACAATTATACAATAACGATAATAAAAATACTTTATCTTAATATCGACTTGGATTGTTTAAAATAGCACTGAAGAAGCTAAGGTATATCTGTTGTGGAAGTACATTGTGCCTGTAAACTGGAGGTGAGAGAGAGAACACATCCCCAATGAAACCGACTATATACGAGGTGCAAGTTCCTTTCCGTTCCGATGAGAATCGAACTGATACCTTCTCCACACGGAGGAAAGAACAATGGACATTGCCACGCAGCCTCGAAAGCATCAACAAAATTCACCAATTCTTGGAATTTACTGACTTCTATATATGAATGATTCGACACTACCACACTGATTTTATTTCTGTGTAAGGAAAATAAGTACTATATTCACTGCTATATGTACCCCTTAATTATTATTATTTTTTTTTATTGAATACGATTATGATTTTAGTCACAATTCTTAAGTTACAATATGCATGGGTGGAGAGGAAATATGTTAGTATGAAATGTGGAATGGTAGGAATATTAAAAAAAACTGAAAGAACCGATTTTCGGGGGGAAAATTCGAATTTTACCCCACCATAATTTATTTAAAAAAATAAATAAATAAAATAAAGAAAGAACAGGAGGGGAATGTTTTTTCACAGGTTCAAGTACCTTCAATGTAGCTAAGAACGCCTGAAATATGGTTGCTCTGTCAAGACCACACATGCATTAAAGCACCTGGCAGCAGCAATGCGTACCCGATTCAAATATGCAACAGTAGATAGAGTGAATAAGAAAAGGGTGGGGTTCC
Organism: Mastigoproctus giganteus; assembly: GCF_048544385.1. Lineage (NCBI taxonomy): Eukaryota > Metazoa > Arthropoda > Arachnida > Uropygi > Thelyphonidae > Mastigoproctus > Mastigoproctus giganteus. The sequence continues at coordinate 69,455,069 of NC_143575.1, forward strand.
ACGAGGGCATTACCACTAACAGTATATAGGGATATATTAGGCTAGGTTCTACTGTTCAATAGCACTGCCTGCTCATAACTATTACAATGCATGGTCTGCTGCTCAGAAAAATTTCAACCAACAGAGATAGATGACGATTAAGTGGTTCATAAAGGAGTGCATGGCAACACTCTCAAGGGCTCTGATTAAAATCAGAGTATAGATTATCTTTGTGCAATTCCTAGTTGAAAGATGACACAGAACTAAACTTCGTTTCTTTATTCACCTCTATTTCTTTTAACTACTATTACGCCTTCTGTAAGTAATATCACAAAATCCAGAAATAAACTATTTCGTTAAAAATCTTTTATTACCAGATTCGTGTTCAGATGCATGGGAACAAGAACCTGGTCAGGCAGACAAGGTTCAGTTAATAATATGTGATCAATAAGTGTTTCAAATAATAAAACGTAATGCCAAGCAAAATAGAGGACTGAGATCTTTGAAACTTTAATTTTTTATTTTCTTGAATTTCGATTCACTGCATACAGTAATTCTCATGCATATGACTCTTTAAATGAGATTGGGAACTGCTGGTGTAGTATGTCATAAAATGTTTCTAATAACACAGTTTTTTGTTGATTATCATCAATTACCCAAAACTGAGTAAGGAGTCGTACATACTCATATGGGATTTACTTAAATATATATAATTACCATCAGGAGTAAAGGAAAGAGTTTTTGCTTCCGTAATTCACCTCTATTTCTTTTAATTACTATTACGCCTTCTGTAAGTAATATCACAAAATCCAGAAATAAACTATTTCGTTAAAAATCTTTTATTACCAGATTCGTGTTCAGATGCATGGGAACAAGAACCTGGTCAGGCAGACAAGGTTCAGTTAATAATATGTGATCAATAAGTGTTTCAAATAATAAAACGTAATGCCAAGCAAAATAGAGGACTGAGATCTTTGAAACTTTAATTTTTTATTTTCTTGAATTTCGATTCACTGCATACAGTAATTCTCATGCATATGACTCTTTAAATGAGATTGGGAACTGCTGGTGTAGTATGTCATAAAATGTATCTAATAACACATTTTTTTGTTGACTATCATCAATTACCCAAAACTCAGTAAGGAGTCGTACATACTCATATGGGATTTACTTAAATATATATAATTACCATCAGGAGTAAAGGAAAGAGTTTTTGCTTCCGTAAAGGTAAGTACAATGGTCTCAGACAGTTTTTAAATTCTCTACAGTGGGATCAACTGACGATGTTACGAACAGTAAATTCTAAGTGGGAAGCATTCAAGGAATTAATAGTGGATGCTACTAAAAGTTTCATATCTATTAAGAAATGTTGTTCAAGGTTTAGGCCTAAATGGTTATCAAGTGAACTAATGAGACTCGTGACAGAGAAGAAAAATGCATGGGATGCATATAAATTTACAAGCGACTCAGAAGCATATGGCAGATATAAGCTAGTCTGTAATCAGGTCACAAAGCAGGTTAGGCAGGCGAAGGCAGATTACGAGAAATCTTTGGCAAAAGATGCTAAGAAAAACAGCAAGGATTTCTTTACTTATATAAACTCTAAAAGGAAGGGGTGAATCTGATTGGTCCACTTGATATCGATGGTTCGACTGTTGATGATCCTGCTCAGATAGCAAACAAACTGAATGAGTATTTTGCATCTACATTCACACATTAAGGTTTGCAAATGGCAGAAGGTTATCAAATGTAGCAGGGTGCTGCTTAATGATTTTGTAATAACTGTGAGCAAAGTGGAGGAGAAATTGTTCAAGTTAAACATAAGAAAGGCACCTGGGGTGGATGGGATCTATCCAGTTAAAGGAGGCGGCAAAGCAACTATGCAAACCCTTAGCCATAATTATGAGAGCATTCTTGGACTCAGGGGAGGTCCCCACGGACTGGAGATGTGCAAATGTATCACAAATTCACAAAGGGGGATCGAAGGGTGACACAAGTAATTACAGACAAGTTAGTTTAACTTCTCTTCCGGGTAAAATAATGGAGTTACTGGTTAAAGATGCATTGCAGGATCATCTAAACATGACTGCAGCAATAATTCAGACACAGCATGGGTTTGTTAAGGGAAAGTCTTGTCTGACAAATTTGATGGGATATTATGATGTGGTTACAAAGGAACTGGATGCAAAAAATAATTTTGATATCATATATTTGGATTTCAGAAAAGCTTTTGACACTGTTGCGAATGGAAGACTATTGTACAAATTGCAGCAGAATGGTATTAAGGGTAAGTTGCTACAATGGATAAAAGGATGGTTGAGTGGGAGAAGACAGAGGGTGGTAATTAATGGGTGCTGCTCTTCGTGGACTAATGTTATTAGTGGAGTCCCACAGAGTTCGGTGTTGGGTCCTCTGTTGTTTTGTATATTTATCAATGATATTGATGAAGGTATATCAGGCTTAGTGTCGAAGTTTGCAGATAATTCAAAGGTTGGCAAGGTTGTTAATGACAGTAATGGCAGTGTACTACTGCAACAGAATCTAGATAATTTGAGCAGACGGGCTAAGAAGTGGCAACTGAAGTTTAACCTTGACAAATTCAAAGTACTGCATATGGGTAGAAGTAATCCCAGAGAAACGTACCAACTGAATTGTACTACACTTAAGGTGATAGAAAATGAAAAAGACCTGGGAGTAATTGTGCAGTCAGATATGAAGTTTTCTGAGCAATGCTGCCAGGGTAGGTCATGGGGTGTTGTCAATGATATACAGGAATTTAATTTTGTTAGCAGGGAAAAGGAGATGATTGTCCCTCTGTATAAGGCAATGGTTAGGCCACGCGTTGAGTACTGCGTGCAGGTCTGGAGGCATCATTTTAGGTAGGATGTAGATTTGCTTAAGCGTGTACAGAGAAGGGCAACAAGATTGGTGAGGGGAATGAAGGGATTTTCTTACCAAGAGAGGCTTAAGTTCTCAAATTGCAGCGGCTGGAGACTAGGCACCTGCACGGTGATCCGATTGAGGTGTATAAGGCCATGAATGGGTTGAGCACGCTGAATTCTGATGGGATCCTTCCACTTGTTCAGATTACGAACCTAAAGGGGCATAAATTCAAATTAAGAAAAGACAGATGTAGAATAGATGTGCGGAAATTTGCCTTTAGCCAGCGGGTGGTTAATTGCTGGAGCAAACTTCCATCTGTCGTTGTGGAAGTTGACAGGTTAAATAAATTTAAGGAGGAACTGGACATGCATTTGGAGGGAATGGTGTGATTTTTTTTTTTTTTTTTTTTTTTTTGGCTGATGCTGCATAAGCTCATACACTTGCTTTCTTGCATCACATGCCACTACTACTACTGCGTGATTAATCCTAATATAGTTATCACTACATTCCGTTAACGGCATGAATTTTCTGCGACTAAGTATTTAAAAAACAAACAACAAAAAAAAAAAAAAAAACCCGGACTGCGGGAAAGAGGAATCACACACCTCAATCAGATAACTCAGCTTCTACTGAATTAGAAGATCCCCACTCTGCAACAGGAATGGAGCCCAAACCTTTCTAAATGGTGATGAGTAACGAAGACATCCGACTTTAGTGCATACAGAAAGAAATAACTATTTCAATGTTAGAAGTTGCAAGCAAGCAAGCCTTTCGCTTCCCTAAGGATAAGGGGTTAACCTAATCGCAGAACTAAATGATGTTTTGATTCTTCTGGTTCAACGAATGTTATTTGGCTGTTCGCTGATTTACGTAATTACGAGTTTTAGAAATAAATTTAAGTTTTCTGTTTATACTCCAGGATGACCACACGTTCAGAGAAGTTCACAAGATAGAGAGAATGCAAGAAACAGCAACGTATTTAGCAGTCACGGGCTTGGACTCCGGTCTTCAAGGCACGTGTATTTATGCAACCTCGCACCTGATGCTGGCTGCACTCTTTTGTCTATGCTGGCTGCACTCTTTTGTAACACGATGCGTACTTCTCGCATGTTTAATATGGCAGGGGGGAACTGTTCCAGGGTGTCTACCCTGGAACAGTTCCGTTATAGAGAAAGGACACCCTGGAACTTTAAGTGTTTTTCAGTTTTAAGTTTCCATAATCTAATAAAATACATAAGACTGAGAAAATTAATAAAGAACCAATCCCCCAAGATGCCACTGAATGGCACTGGTATTCAACCTTTTTCACATTACGTATAGCAAGTTTAATTGAAATTAAACAGGTTGAAACCTGTCGATGTTCTGTAAATCTGCTGTAGCCCAACAAAATATGTTATGGTGCAGTGGCGATTCCAGATATTTTCTCACATCCAAGGCATACCTGAATTTGTGTTCCTCCTCTTTAAGACACCACAGTACAGTACAGCAATACCTCGCTTAGCACGGCTTCAAACAGCACAGGTTTCACTATAACACGGTTTTCAGTTAAGTTTAAGTCGAAAATTTACTGCACATATTAAAACTCAATCAATAGTCTAGACAATGTACTCTACAGATATTCTGCGTTGTTGTAGCCTAGGTATGTGTATATATATGCTGCAGTGCAAACTCTATTGTATCACATGCACCTGTGCCAATAGTTCCCATCAGGCTGTCAGCGGCGATGTGCAACAGTGTTGAGTATTCTTAATTCCATCCTGAGGAGACGATGTGATAGCTTTTCAAACTTTTCATTTCACAATTTATTTTTTACTCCTTAAAATACAATTAAAAATATATTTGCATCTTGGCTAGAAATCACTGCCAACAACATGCGTTCTGTTTGGCAGCATGTTTTGTCTCATTTGGCAAATGATTTCATTGGTTTTTAATCACAAATTCAGACAACTGCTAAAGACATTGTGAAGATCGGAAAAGACTTGGGATTCGAAACTTTGGACACTGCCAATGTATATGACTGCATTGACTCACATGCAAATGAATTAGATGATTCAGCTCTCCTTGAAATTGACGAGCAAACTGCATATGAAGAAGAGGAAAACAGTTGTGAAGTGGATAACACTGAAGTGGCACCAAAAGAATTGGAGAAAGTTTTTTGGGCGGTTGACATGGCCTGCGAAGCGATTATGAATAGAGATCTGAATGTTGAATTAGCATCAAGATACAGCAAATTTTACAAGATGGGTTTCGATGCTACAAAGACTTGTACCCCGAGAAAAAGAAAAAACTGCTTCACCAGACATTATTATTGAAATACCTAAATAAACAATAAAGCTGGTTTCTCATCTCTCGTGATGTTACCTTTTCACTAATAAAATTTTTGCGATATTTTTTATTTCAAATCTATTAATTGGCTATGCAAATTGTTTATAATTTATTATAATTTTGCAAATTGTTTATAGATTTATTATAATTTGTTTATAGACTGTTTCTCTGGTACGCATTCAATTAAAACCCATTATAATTAAACCTCAATCAGCATAATAATACTTTATTATTAGTTTCACATAATACGAAACAGTTTCGGTACCAATTATCAGCTATGCGGGGTATTGCTGTATATAATAATAATAATAATAATAAAGTATAAAATAACAATAATAACAATTTATTATTATTTGAAGTCGAGACCATGGACCGCAAAAAATATTAAATTTTAAAAAGTTATAGTACAAATGTAGTCTTTTTATAATCAGAACGGAAATTTTTTGCTTAACGTAAAACTTTGCGCTTTTATGGATAAATATTTTTAATTCATGAGAAATTAGCAATATTTCTTTCTTTTTTTATTTTTATTTTTATTATTATTTTTTAGTATGCGTTATGTGAAAGTAGCATTTCGTAGACTCGTTAGCTAGTAGGAAGTAATCGTTTGTAGGAAGCCATTAACCCCCCCCCCTTTTTTTTTTGGACGGTTGTGTTGTTTGCGATAGTGCGTAGTCCATTATAAGATTAATAATTCGTTTACCTGAAAAGAAAAGAAGACATCTTTTTTTGCCCATTATGGCTGTGTTCTCACCAACTTTCTTTTAACTTTTAGTGCATTCTGAATATTGACTAATGATTTTGCTGTGTTTGTAATTAACGCTCTTTGTCGATATAATGCTCTGTTATTAATAATAATATACCGCGAATTACTGTTTTTTTAACTAGTCATTATTCAGTAATCATAGCGATGTAGCACCCTCTTTCTTCGTACATAAGAACTAACTCTGCGAATAACTGCTGTCATGCTCGTTTGGTAGAGCTCAGACTTCTGGTGTACCTAGACGTAACTTTTGAAGCGTTTATGAAGAGCTGCGTGACTAAATTCATCGTAATCAATCAATCAATTTATTTATTGTTATTCATTTTGTTTTTACAGAACAAAAAGCATAGCCGACTCGTGGGGCGAGTCGGCTATGCTTTGTTATTTTATACTTTATTATTATTATTGTTATTTTATACTTTATTATTATTAGTGTCTTAAAGAGGCGCAACACAAATGCAGGTATGCCTCGGATGTGAGAAAATATCTAGAATCGCCACTGCGCCATAACATATCTTGTTGGGCTACAGCAGATTTACGGAACATCGACAGTTTTCAACCTGTTTAATTTCAATTAAACTTGCTATACGTAATGTGAAAAAGGCTGATAAAAATAATCTTGATAAAAATAAATTGTATTATATTATTATTATTGTTATTTTATACTTTATTATTATTTTATAATTTATTATTATTATTTATCCAACTTCTTCTGAGGTACAGGTATATTTTTTGAATTCGGGAGTAAACAGTTCTACTCCTGTATCATCTGATATGTAGTACTGTTAATAAATATGTAGCTGAAATGGTTTATTCCGCTCTTTGTTCCACATGTGATTTGAAAACGTTTAGGTTAAGCGCCAAAGCAACTAGAGCTATAGGATGTCAGTATACTGTGTCACTAATTTGAGTGTATCCTTCGGCCGGTTTGGTGTTTACTGACGAAACCCAATTTACCAGAGAAAAAAAAACAATGCAATCATCTGCAGAGACCAATAAACTCAGCCACGCTGTGATAAATGCCCTTAAAAATTATTCGTACCATTGACGGGATTCGACCTTTTCCAGCCAGTGTGGGAAGATTGTGATTATAACCACTTCTAACCGCGTAACAGAATAATCAAGATAAACAGAATTCAACATTTGTTGAATTCTGTTTATCTTGATTATACTGTTACGTAGCAGTTACAATATTTTGATAAAATAAACAATCACGTACTGTACATGGTTCGGAATAGATTGGAACGCTGTTCCACTTCGTAACATATCGGAAATGCCATGCAGTATACTTTATTATAAATAAGATATTTTAGTATTAGTATTAGTATTAGTAACGGCCGCATGGTGCAAGAAAGCCTATGGCTTATGCTGCACCAGCCAAAAAATAAAAAATAAATAAAATAAAATAAATTAAATAACTAAATAATAATAATTAATAAAAAAATATAAAATAAAAGGAAATTAAACCTATCATCCTATGCGCTTCCCTTACCCGAAAGTACTATCCAGATGATCTTTCAATTTCCCCAAACTGTTGGCTTCTACCACCCATGAAGGCAACTCATTCCAGTAATTTATAACTCGCTGGCTAAAATAAAACTTCCTGCAGTCCAATCTAAACATTTCCCCCCGTAACTTGAATTTATGTCCTCTAGATCTAACATCATTTATAATCTTGAAAATTTTGTCCTCATTCATTTTACTGATGCCTCTCAGAGCTTTAAACACCTCAATCAAATCTCCTCTACGGAGTCTAGTTTCCAAACTCTGCAACCCACATATTCGAAGTCTTTCTTCATAAGGACGCCCTTTTGCCGATCTCACCAGGCGAGTTACCCTTCTTTGCATCCTTTCAAGAAGCTCGATGTCTTTCTTTAGGTGCGGTCTCCATACTTGAACACAGCATTCCAAGTGTGGTCTAACAAAAGCCTTATATAATGGGATTATCACGTCCCTATCTCTACTTGCAAAAGTTCGATAGATCATCGATAGGACACCATGGGTCTTCCTTGCAACCTGTTTATAATGCTCAGAGAATTTCATGTCTGACCGTATCGTAACACCCAAGTCCCTTTCCTCCAGTACTGGGTTTAGTTGAACTCCACCAAGTGAATAAGTTTTTTTGGGATTACTGTTTCCCAGGTGTAATACCTTACACTTTGTTGGATTAAAGCACAGCTACCATTTTTCTGACCATTCCTGAAGTCTATCTAGGTCTCTCTGAAGAAGCTCAGCTTGACAGTGATCATTAACTACTCTACCAATTTTAACATCATCTGCAAATTTAGACATCATGCCCTCTATCCCTTCATCAATGTCGTTTATGAAAATTAAAAACAACAGTGGTCCTAATACTGATCCTTGGGGAACCCCACTTCTTACATCGACCCAATCTGAGGAACAGCCATTTATCACAACCCTCTGCCCTGAAGCCATCCTTCTATCCATCTAAGGATTTTTCCAGTGATTCCAACCTGTTCCAGCTTATAAAGCAACCGCTCATGTGGGACTGAGTCAAAAGCTTAGTTGAAATCTAAATAAACAATGCCGAAATTATTCCCTAAATCCAGCTCGTGAGTGACCCTTTCGAAATAGCGAACCAGATTTGTTAAACATGATTTTCCCTTTACAAAACCATGCTGAGTATCCTTGAGAATTTCAATTCGATCCAAATGATCCTGAATTCCACCCTTGATCATTGCCTCCATGATTTTCCCTACTACTGAAGTCAGACTGACAGGTCGATAATTTCCAACTTCACTTTTAGAGCCACCCTTATGTATGGGAGATACATTTGCACTTTTCCAATCCAAGGGAATCCCCCAGAGTCTAGTGATGCTCGCATAATTAGCCCCAATGGTTCAATGCACTCGCTGCCGCCTCTCTTAAGATTATAGGGTATATTCCATCAACTCCAGGAGCCTTACTGGTCTGTAGGCTTGAAAGCTTTTTCCTTAAATAATCTTGTGAAATTTCAATATCATTAATTACATATTTTTTAACTTCGCTCCCACAATTTCCCATTGCCACAAAAGGCTTTTCATTTGTAAATATCGATGCAAAATAACTGTTGAGTTCATCTGCAACGCAGCTGGTGTATTTATTACTATCCCCTTTCCCTTACGTAAAGGTCCGATCTGGTTTGTCCTGCTCTTCTTGGCATTTATATATGTGAAGAATTCTTTATCCCCCCTCTTTGCTCTGTTTGCTAGTGATTTCTCATAAACTGCCTTTGCCTGTCGAACCTTTTCTGAGGCTCGATTACACATCACCTTGTAGCTGTTATAGGCTTCAGTACTTTTTATTGCTCTGTAACCTTTCCATGCCACCTTTTTCTGCTCAAGTAATGCGGCAACTTCACTATTCATCCAACTTGGAACCCTTCTCGTGGAGTATTTTTTTAATGGTATATACGCATTCAAGGCATCTGTGATTAATGTTTTAAAAGCGTACCACAGTTCAATTGTATTCATTCTCTGCGCGATATCTACCCAGTTAATAGAGGCCATGCAGTACCTTAAGGCATCGTAATTTCCTTTTCTGAAATTAAAACCCATGTCTTTCCCTTTTACTTCTGCTACCTCTCTCGTCATCATCCACCGTAGAACTCCGTGATCACTTCCTGCTACTGGTTCCTCTACTGTCAGCCCTGTTATGTCATCTGATTCATGTGTGATGATGAGGTCTAGGATATTCTTTTCTCTAGTACTTTCCCTGACATGTTGATACAAATAACAGTCATCTAGTTGATATAAAAATTTTGTTCCCCATGTCGAGTTTCCTTCCCATTTACTCCAATCAATTAGAGGCAAATTGAAATCACCCATAATAAGGCATTGACACTTACTTGCCCATTCCATTTGCATGTAGAGGCTTTTGTCATAATCTTCACAATCACCTGGTCTGTAGATTACTCCTACTCGCATTATACCTTTGTTTCCAACTATCTCACACCATACAGACTCTATACTAGCATGTGAAATGTCTGAATCCGGGAAAGCTATCGTCGCACTCAGGCTGCTTCTGATAAGAAGCATTACCCCACCACCCCTTCTATCTAACCTATCCTTCCTAAATACATTATACAAGCCGTACTGAAACTCATCATCCCCAATTTCCGGGTAGCACCACGTCTCTGTAAGCCCTATTATGTCCGCGTTGCTTGTTTTAACCAGCAGTTCGAATTCGCTCATTTTATTGACGACACTTCTAACGTTACTGTATAAACAATTAAGATTTACTGTTCTTGTATATTTAACAACCCTAACACAACCTTTGAAGTTTTTTAGGCTCTCTTCCCTGATATTAGCTACCCGCTCACGTGAAACGTCTTTGCCCCCAGAACATCTAGATAATACGTCCAGTTGGGGTAACAGATAAGAACTCTTAAGGTATGTGCAAGAGTTACATTGACCAATATTATCAGATAAACGCGTGTCAGTATTACCCACATCCCCCCTAACTAGCAGTTTCCCCTGAACCTTTAAGGTATCCTCAATAATACTGGCAAAAACTTTTGCACCACCAAAACTTTTTATTAACGAGCGTCCGTCCATTTTGTAAATATTTTCATTTCGACCCCTGCTGCATAATCGAAACTAGCATGGACGCGTTTACAGCATGATACAGTCGTTTGACTCTCAAAGAATTCCTAATTTATAATGTGATCATTAACTAAAAAACGACCGTCACAGGGTGTAGACTAATACCTATGCAAATACTGTATTCCTTTGCTGATCGCAGAGAAAGGGAGTATTACGTTTTTGTCTGCATTGTTATGAAATATAGTTTAGTACTGTATTAATATAATTTATACAAACTGACTGGCCATTAATTTTACCAACCGCACACTGAAATAGCAACATATACGTTATCTGTTTGTACAAGTTTGTTTCATAATCCTAAGAGTACTTTTTATGATTTAACTAATTATTATTATTTTTATATTAAAATATATTACTGATGTCATAAAAAGTAAAAGTCTATTTAAGTATCTTCACGTGTATAATTTTTATAGTCGTTAGTCAAATTTAGAACACTGCCTGAATGTATTATTTTAGGATGAACGGGATCATGACTGCCACCGAACAAACAAAGGTAAAGAAAGAAATATCAATCAAAGAAGTTGCTAGATTGTCCCAATCATTACTACAATCAGCGCAAAACCGGAAATCTTAGCTCATGGTATTATGAAAGTAAATCTTTATTGTTAATTATCTAAAAAAAAAAAAAAAAAAAAATGGCGAAGTTCTAATTTCTCGGGACCTTGCGGCCCTAGTATCATAATAAAGTTCTTCAATTATAAAAATATTGTACGGGTTACGATTCCAATTACAGACATCCAGGGAAATCCAACGTAATATGTTGCTGGGGTTATGAAGTAACATAACATGCACACAAACAGACTAACAACTTTCTACATTATCCTAAACACAATGAAATAGACAACACCATATGCAATCAAGTTTATAAATTACGAAATAATTCAACGTTTAGCAATAACATTATCTAGCAACATTTACAGGCAATCTGCAGGAATCCATAATGGATTTACGATTGTCATCCCAGCAGGATGAAACTTTGGACCACAGATAACAGTTGATATCGGAGGAATTCGGGGCATCGATGATGATATCAGAAAAGTGTCTCCTGAAAGTTGATAGTTTCTTCAAGTTTAAGCAGAGCACTTAAGGACTTTTAAGAGCTCCAACACACGGGCTCCCAGATGTTGATGAAGTCATGGCCTACAGTGTGCAGCGGAAGTCGTTTGAGCTGCGTTTGGAGGCGGTGTAAGACAAGTGAGCCATACACGAGCTCCAGGTATAGTAGTTTTCAACCGGAGATCGCGCAAGAAAGTCCGCGTTCCATTCGCGACAACACGCGAGGAATTTTTATGAGCTTTTTTTTTGCATCAGGGCCAACTTGGACAGGCGAAGGGTGCAAAGTTTTCTTTATTTTCTTTTTCCACTGGAAAAAAAAAAAAAATAGTGCTTTCATGTGGAAAAAGAGGCAAACTGACAGGGAAAGTAAGTAGTTTACAGACACAACATACCAACGCCTTAGCAGATTTGGTGTCTATTCTAAACAATACTACCCACCCACACAGATGCACTCGTTATAAATGTTTTGCACGTTTTCAGATGAATTTTATTTTTAAACGGGCTTCCCTAGGAAAATTAACATAAACGTCTCTTCATTCCAGTAAATTCAAGCATATGATTATGAGCGTACAGTTTTCATGATCATAAAGTTTTCCTAATCAGCACCATTATCTTTAATTACATAATCAGCATCTTTAACATTAATTTGGCACACTGATTTCTAGAGGTAAAGAATTCTTCTCATTTTTGACCCTAATGACAGCAGTGTTGAAGAGAATAATTATATTATCCACACAAGCAAAGAACACCAATATCACTGTAAGGTAAAACTTTCTTTCAGCCTGTAAGCTTGCGATTAAAAAGAAAGTCCAACACAATAGTTCTGACACGGATTATCGGATTATGTGCAAGAATCACAGTTTGGTCATCTTTACTGACCCTCACTACAACCATATAATGATTGTCAATTTAGACATCACCCCACCTCAATGCTCTTGATTTGTTAGAAACCTTTGGTACTATATACCTCAAGAAAGGTTTATAAAAAAAAAAAAAAAAAAACACCCTAATCTGTCAGAGAAGAAAGTAGTTCATTGGAGATAGAAATTAATAAAAGTTTAATATGACATTACAATTCAACAGGCATGGAAATTAATGTTATACTTGCCGCGATAATATATTTTTATAACAAAACAAATTAGTTTAATTTAAGGTAAACTCTGCATACTAATATTTGTATGTACGTCATGCTAGGCGCCTCCGTAGCCAGGTGGGCAGGAGCAGCAGCAATTCGTAGCACACGCTTCTTGATTAGACCGGGGTTCGAGCCCGTGACCACCAAATACAGAGGATGCGGAGAGGTCAGGGAATAAACACCGCATATCCCAGGCGCAATATGGCCTTAGTTGCTAATGCTCCTAAAAACCAAACAACAAACAAACGTCATGATAACATTATTCTGGCACAGTACCTTAGAGTAGAGTTCAACGACAGCAACCAAAATTTATTAGCTGTAAAATCAATGTTAAAAAAAAAAAAAAAACTCTTGAATAAGGAACTTCGTGTGGCCTATTTAAAGTTTCATTTTAAAAAAATTAAAATTATCAACCATAAAAACATTTTCAACAATAAAATCAGCAGCCATCAAACTAACAGTTTTACTCAAATTTCAGGATTATGTACCATCTGATCCACAGAGACCGAAAATCTGTTGGTTTTCGGAGTCTTCACTCGTATTAGGAAACACGGTACTCACTGACCAACCATATATTGGTATACATACAATATATTCAACTTTAAACCGATTTACTTTCCAATATTTTAGCTTTACTGTTCTTTTTGTCCAAACCGAACAGGGCCAAATGAACTTACAGGGAAAACACCATCTTTTCCGTTCTTTAGCAAAAATTATTTTTACCGTTTTTCGCTTCAGAATCCTGAACTATTAGGTCCTGTAGACCATGATCAGATTATGCTTTATCATTTCATCTTTACTTTTCTTTATTACTTTTACTTTTCGATATTATGTCCAACCGAAGACGCTGTACGTTCGGTCGGGTCACCAGTATCTCGTAGCAGCCAATATTTCTATTTTATGGGCCCAAAAATTGATAATAGCGCGTCTCCTTTTCGACCTACCAAAATTTTATCCATATGTACTTATAAATTTTATTTCACATATAAAAATAATTATTTTGGCTTTTTATACAAAGACACTGCAGAAACCCAGGACCCTGCCGTAGTCAAACTAATCTTCGAGGCTGACCCCATAGAAGTCTAGAAGTGATTTCTGTGGACTCTAAGCTACCCTTTCTAACATCTTAATTTTATCTCACCTTATTTTATTTTTATTCTTTACCAATGTCTGTTTTAACATTATTAAACTACCTTTACCACTGGGTTCCTCACAATGAGTTGGGTGCACTGGTCTCACTACTATAACCCATTTCATCTAATTTAAAACATAACCATTTCACCAGCAATATTAATTGTTGTATAATTATTCTATTCAGCCTTATTTGAATCTCTACAAATGGCCCACGATGAACACAAAGCCCCATTTCGAACACGTAAAGATTCTGGCTCTTTTTTTTTTTTTATTATTTGGTAGTTGGCGCATCGGCTTCTGTGGCCATATTGCACCTCCCAAGGTTTTTGCAGTACTTTGATCCAAGCCCGAGGCGGGAATCGAACCCGCAACCTTTGGGTTGCCGAGCAGGTACTTTACCCACTCGGCTAGATTCTGGCTCGCTGAACGATATGTTCTTCACTTATAACTATGAAATTCCTCAAATTATAATCATAATAAGCTCTGCATATGTTGTCTGAAAATAATTCACATAATTCAGTTGTATATTGAGCTCATTACAGCCGTATTACGGCTGAAACATGAAGGAGAAGGTACAACTTCTGAAACACTGACATTAAAAGCACGTATTAACTCAAGGTTACAGTGTGATTGATATTTTCGCATCGGTTTTAAATGATATCAAGTCATCATTTTCTCAAGTTTATATCTATAATGGTAACGTCTTCTGGTTCATAAATCTTAATTCTTAAAGATACATCATAAAAGTCTCTTAATATCATTTGTACATACCCTCGACGGATAACTGGCGGCTCAATTGTCTCACTCATCCATCGATGCCTTTCTATATTTCAAAAGAACGACTAAGTTACTTTATTGATATTCTTCGATATTCTTTTTTCTTCAAACAGGCCTCGTTAATTGAGAAAATAATCACTCATAATAATTGCGATGTATCGGTTTGGTGTATATTATCGCATTTATTCTGAGTGTTTTTGTATTCTTCTAGGACATTTTTAGTAACTAATATACCGATTACTTCATAAGATATAAGTAGCATCGGTTTTATTTTTCTTGTCTGGGCGTCATAAAAATGCTGATTAATTTGAAAAAAGGTGTAGACAAATGAAGTAACATTTTCTCGAAAATTGTGGGTACACAGAACTAATTTTAAAACTTGCTGATGTTGTTTTTGATTTTATGCCAAGACATCTAAGGCCATGAGGCGTCGATGTGTTAGGCCTCTTTCGGGGGTCTCAAATCCGGCTAACTCGACCTGTGTGTGTGTGTGTGTGTGTGTGTGTGTGTGTGTGTGTGTGTGTGTGTGTGTGTGTTCGCGCGCAACCTAAGTTCCTCCTGCCTAGATGGATACGAAACCAGATTCACACAGTGTGAAAACGGCGATCGTAACCAGTGTCAGCAGCGAGGGAGGACAAAATTTACATATTAACAAGCCAATGATTTACAGACGTCCAAAACACAACATACTGTATCTCAGCCTCTGTCACATTCCAATGGAATCATTCGTTCGAACAGGTCTAGATTCGAGTCCCTTCGACGACTGGAGGAATATCTAAAGTCCTCTTCAATTGAGGATGTAGTTAGGCGATCTCAGACGGAGGGAATAGGGTTCCCCCGCAAGTTATTCAGGGTTTTTCAGTCGGCACTACATGCAAACCGGCCCGCGAACATACAAACAAGGATTTGGTAACGCCTGGCGACTCTTAAAATAGTAATAATAATAATTAATCATATAATACCCTACTACAGTTATTTTGTTTAAATTGAAGTGCTCATCTTGTACATATAGTGAAAACCATATATACTACGAGTATATATTGTAATGTTTGCGAGAGTGTGGTCCGCGACCTGATACCATTTACTACTTCCTATGCCTGTTTGAATGTTAAATATCTGAATATATAATACATAGAAAAGATTTTATTTTAAATTAGTGACACCAAACATCTAATGTACTGCCATGTTACATGTCTGTAAAATTTTAAGTCTAATTTTACTTGCATTCGTATGAGTTTTATGTCGCTGTATTTATAAGTGTTTATGAATTTAGGAGTGGATTAAATTTCAGTTAGGCTAACCAACACTTTGTAGACAGCTTTCCTTTTTTTTTTTTTTTTTTCACAATTCAAAATAAGTGAGCAATAAACTAAGCATTTTACTACTAATGATAATTCTGTTGTGTAGGACTTGTAAGATACAGTTTACATGGATTAGCATCTAATTTCTCAGGTGATTTAAGGAAAAAATATTTCATTATATTTCAAGTAAAGAAAATGAAGTAGCGGATTTTATATAGAATTCTTTTCTTCAGTTGATATTAACAACAAAAACTTCTCCTTTTTTTTTTTTTTTTAAATCTAGAAGCTAGTCGAATGTTATGCCTTTTTGCCTATGGACTTCGAACTCGGTGCAGTATAAGTCGAATCCTTATATTTGGTTGTAGTGTTATGGTAACTGAGACGCTATCAGGGCCAGCTGCTTCTTTTGCTCCACTCCGTGTGATGAGCCTCCCAGTTGGCTCAAGTTCTCCCTTCATCTGCATGCGGCCGTTTGCTTTCCATTTCCTTCGGACCTGTATTAACTTGTCAAACATACTGCGGTGCTGTCATAGTCAGATCCCTAGTCTGCTTGTGTAGGGGATACCTACTTACTTCCCTAAGGCTGTTGCAGCATTGCCATATCTATCAGTTATTTAAAGAATGAGGCAGGGTGGTAGAGGAGGGGAAGTATTTTGTACATATGCCAGTCTACAGTATGCACTGGCAACGAGCATGAAATATGACGCGGCTGCAGCTGTAAGAGCTGAAACGAAAGTAGTTTTACCGAGAAGAGGATGACTTACAAAAAATGCAGTTTGTAAATCGAAGTCGGTAACCTATGTGACAGCTTTTGTCAGCGATCTGATACTTCTTATAAAGCATCCTGTATTCTTTGCTAAAGCAGAAAATTCATAACCAGTATGTATGCTTTTAGGTGGAACTGTATAACAGTAGTGTGTATGCGACTCGTGATCAACATTTCAGATTAGCGACTCTCGCCGTCATTTGTAATTATGAAATTTTTGAGGAACAAAAATAGAAATCTATTTATAGTAATAGTGGCATGTGATGTAAGAAAGCAAGCATATGAGCTTATGTAGCAGCAGCCAAAAAAAAAAAAAAAAAAAAAAATTCACACAACCATTCCCTCTAAAAGTTTGTCCAGCTCCTCCTTGAATTTATTTAAGCTATCAATTTCCACAACGACAGATAAGTTTGTTCCACCAATTAACCACCCGCTGGCTAAAGGCAAATTTCCGCACATCTATTCTACAGCTGTCTTTCCTCAATTTGAATTTATGCCCGCTTAGGTTTGTAATATGAGCAAGCGGAAGAATCCCAACAGAATTTAGCGTGCTCAACCCATTCAAGACCTTATACACCTCAATCAGATCACCTTGCAGATGCCTAGTTTCCAGCAGCTGTAATTTGCAGAACTTAAGCCTCTCTTGATAAGAGGACCCCTTCGTTCCCCTCACCAATCTTGTTACCTTCTCTGTACACGCTCAAGCAAATCTACATCCTTCCTAAAATGAGGCCTCCAGACCTGTACGCACGCAGTACTCAAGGCGTGGCCTGACCATTGCCTTATACAAAGAATTAATCACCTCCTTTTCCCTGCTATCAAAATTCCTGTATATCATTGACAAAAACCCAATAACCTGCTCTGGCAGCCTGTCTGCATTGCTCAGAAAACTTCATATCTGACTGCACAATTACTCCCAGGTCTTTTTTATTTTCTACCACCCTAAGGGTAGTACCACACAGTTGGTTCGTTCCTCTGGGGTTACTTCTACCCATATGCAGTATACTTTGCATCTGTCAATGTTAAACTTCAGTTGTCATTTCTCAGCCCATCTATCCAAATTTTCTAGATCTTGTTGCAGTAACACACTGCCATTACTGTCATTAACAACCCCGCCAACCTCTGTATCATCTGCAAACTTCGACACTAAGTCTGACATACCTTCATCAATATCATTGATAAATATACAAAACAACAGTTGGTCCAACACCGAACCCTATGGGACTCCACTAATAACATTAGTCCATGAGGAGCAGCGTCCATTGATTACCGCTGTTTGTCTTCTCCAACTCAACCGCTCTTTTATCCATTGCAGCAAGTTACCCTTAATACCATTACTGTATACCTTGGATTTCAGGAACTCAAAAGACTTCCTGAAATCCAAGTATATGATATCAAAATTATTTTTTGCATCCAGTTGCTTTGTAACCACATAGTATCCAATAAAATTTGTCAGACTAGACTTTCCCTTAACAAACCTATGCGGTGTCTGAATTATTGCTGAAGTTATGGGTCATAACGCAAAAATACAGCATGAAATAAACTAGAAACAGGGACATTTAAAATCTGATGCTAAGACCCCCGTCGTCCATATTAAATTTAAAACAATTTTTTTAACTGTCGCTCAACACTGTCCTCTCACAATTTGAAAAAGAGTTCCTGCTGGTAGCTATTCCCTAAGCTGAAGTTCCCAAACTTTTATAACTTGTGCACCCTTAACATACCGTATTTCCCCGAAAATAAGACCGGGTCTTATACTAATTTTTGCTCCAAAAGACGCATTAGGGTTTGTTTTCAGGGGATGTCTTATTTTTTCATTTACAACAATCTACATTTATTCATATACAAAAATTTATATTTATTCAAGTAGAGTCATGTCATCTTCTTCTGGAACATCGTCATAAAGCTCCAAACCCCGAATTCCGGCCTGAATTTCTTGCGACTCCATTTCCTGTAGAACCATTGGCCCTAATCTCTCATGTCTAGCAATAGACTCTCTTTAAATGAGCACTTCTTGTCCATGGAGCCTGCTCGTAGTGCATTGGCAACACAGCTGTCAGTGATTTTATCCCATGAATTCTTCACCCAAGTCACGATCTCTTGCAGACTAGGCTTCACAGAGTTTCCACGCTAATTTCTCTCCATTCTATTTTCAATGTAATCATTGATTTCCATGCGCAAATGATCCTTGAATGGCTTTTTTATTGCAATATCAAGAGTTTGGAAATAGGCAGTCATTCCTGCGGGAATCATTATTTGATCTATTCTTCTTTCTGCAAGGAAGTTCTTCATGTCTTTAGTGCCGTGAGTGCTGGCTGAATCCCACACTAGCAGACCTCTTTGGCCACCTCGCAAAACAAGTGGTAGCATTAAATCGACCCACTTCCTTATGGCTGCCTGTGTGCACCAGGCTTTTTCAGTTTCAAGAACATAAATGCCTGAAACACGTTCAATCTTATCTTTCTTGCCCTTAGTGATGATTAGAGGAGGGGCTTTCTTTCCATCCAGACGAATTGCCAAAATACAGGTAACACGTGCACTTTCGTAACCAGTGGAGGGGAATGTGGATTGACGAGGCACCCCTCTGATCAATTATCCTTTGAGATCCTCGACCCATAAACACTGCAGTTTCATCCATAGCAATCATGTTGGAGAGTTGGTATTTAGAAAAGTCGATGCCATCAACAAAAGACTTGAATGCAAGTGCACATTTAATAACTTCAGTATCTTCCAGCTTGAACAGTGTTGTCGATCTTCTTAGAGACAGTTCATGTCGCTGAAGGAAGCCATCCGTCCAGTGTTGTGATGTTTTGAATTCTTCTGGGGATATGTCTAACTGTGGTGCCATTGCAAGGGCAAATACCTGAATATCAGCCCTGCGAATAACCAAAACCTTTGCTCTACTGTCAGCAATCCATTCACAGATGATGTCTTCCAACTCAGGAAATAATGGTTGCCGACCTAATCCACACTTGCGCTTCTTAGCATTTCCCTCGTCCACCTGTTGACTGAGGTTACTGTACTCTGATCGCCATTTTCGGACCATTCGGAGATCCAACTTCTCTTTGCAGAAAGCTGTAAGATTCTTGCCCCGGGAGTCCTCCACGATTCCTTTCTTGTACTCGACGGAATAGCTCTTTCTTTTTGCACTCATCTTGTTTGGGGATCAAAATATTATTCTCTTTAAAGCTATTATTAAATCAAGTGTTAATTGAAGACTTACAAGACAGGAGTGGCAACAAAAACCGTTAAGAATGATGGACCACACAAAAGCGAGGAAAAATTAAAGGCACAAAATTCAGAAAACGTTTCTTTATTTCACACGAGTGCATCAAGTAACCAGTGGAGTACGTCCACTGTAATCAAGTACGTCCGTTACAACACACGGCATATTGAATTATGAAGATTCTAATTAGTCACAACCACGTCCGTTCGTTATCATGTGCGCACGTGTGTTGTGTGTGGCTGACCATCTTAACTGGGACTTATTTTTGAGGTATGGCTTATATTACGAGCATCCTGAAAAATCATGCTAGGGCTTATTTTCCGATTAGGTCTTATTTTCGGGGAAATGCAGTATTTCATACACTTCACCCCCCCCCCCCCACTCATTTCAAAACAAGTGCAAATAAACAGATTTGATACCCTCATCGACTATATACTCGTTGATAAGGAGCGACACACAAGACTAGTGGACATCAAAGTCATTCAGAGTGTCCCTCTGGGTTGTGATCACAGGTTACTTGTTGAAGATGATCAAAATAACAAGAGAGAGAAAACTATGTGGAAATTGAAAGAAGAGGGAAAAGAGGCAATGTTCAGAGAACAGTTCACGAAGATGGTACCTAAGACGGTGGTGAACAGCGTGGAATCAGAATGGAAAGCATTCAAAGGCTGTAGGACTGACAGCAGGTATGAGGAAGGACAAGCAACAGAAGGTGATGGAAAGAAACCATACGGTGAAATGAGAGAGGCTGTGAAAAACATGAATAATGCATTCAGGACCTTCCAGAACAGAAATGAGGAGAATAAAGAGAGATATGAAACTGCGAAAATAGAGGTCAAGAGGATAGCCAACAAAGAGAGAAGATTGTGGTTGGAAGAATGGAGTGAAACTCCAAGCCAAGATATCGATGGTAATAAAAAGGTGTCTGCGTGGGTAGCACAGTGGTATCGTCACCGTCCTCCCCACACCGGGTGGAAAAGGCCCGGGTTCGAATCCCGTCGATGACGTGAAGAAATTTAATGTGCTTTTTTCACTCCGTGGCTGAGTTAGTCGGTCTCAGGCGTAGATAGCAAGGATTCTCCCCCCCAGAAACTGAGTTTTTTTTTTTTTTTTTTTCGTCGAGCAAAACATGCAATTTGACCAGAGAATACACGCAATTTGCAGACAAAATAAATATATGGATAGATGTAATCATTTAAGGGTGATCCAATATCATAATTTGGTAATAAAAGGATGCTATATAGCATGGTGAGGAACAGTAAAAGAGATAGTGAGCAGAGCAAATACTGTATCTGATTAATGAGAACCTAATAACCAAGGACGAAGAGATAAGAGAAACTTGGAAGAAGTACTTCGAAAATCTGTTGAACGTACAGAATAGCCAGAAAAAGGGACAAAGGCAGGTTGATCATAAAAGTGAGGATGAAAGAGAGCAGACAGACTTGATGTGGAAAGATGTAGTGCAGGAATAGTAGTACATCAAGACAGGTAGGTCTACTGGTATAGAAGAGATAAACGGGGAGACGCTGAAGGCTACCTGAGAGGCAGGGATAGCGTGGACACAGACTGTTTCGAAAGATCTGGGATGAGAGACAGGTGCCGAAGGACTGGAAAGAAGGTTTCATAATTCCGTTGTTCAAGAACGGGTACAGGAAGAAGTGTTCCAATTATAGATGCATCACACTGGCATCACATGTGAGTAAACTGTACGAGAGACTGTTGGAGAGGAAGATAAGAGGAACGATTGAAAACGAGATGGCTGAGGAACAGTATGGCTTTAGGCCTGGCAGATCGACAGTGGATCTAATTTTCTGCATCAGGCAACTGATGGAAAAATGTTATGAACACAATAAACAAATATGGACGGTATTTTTGGACATAAATAAATTGTTTGATGCCGTGAAGAGAGCGAAAGTGTGGGAAGTTCTGAGAAAATTGGGGATAGAGGAACATCTTGTGAAGAGAATTGAGAATATCTACACCAACACAGTGAGCGAAGTCAGAACAGTGGTGGGGGTTGACAAACAGCTTCGAAATAACATCAGGTTTGAGACAAGGAGGCGTCCTGTCACTACTACTATTCATAGCTGTCATGAATGATGTGCAATGTAGAGTGGAGGAACAACTTGGACAAGACCGGATGAAAGTCAGCGATTCGCAGATGATCTCTGTATATGGGGGAGAGAGCAGGGAACAAATGCGAGGCCTTAGCACAGTGTTTGTGGTGCCTAATGGAAAAGGCGGCCACGTGTCCCTGGAAAGATTTGACCCCCCCCCACACACACACCACCACCCCACGGATATTTTTGTCGTTCAAAATGTCGATGTATATAGTGCCCGAGTTGTCGAGTTGTCCGGTGAACTGACCTTTTTGAAGTTCCGGACACAAGTTTCAAGGAACCCCTAGTTATGTTGGAGAAAAACCTGGAAGACAAATTTTCCCCTATTCAAGGACCTTTAAACTCTACTCATATTTGTAATGACTTCCAAGACTGAACAAACTGGTAGTGCAGCTATTCTTGACTATCTCTTTGAATTAAAAGCAAATATGCTAGATGCTTTTATAGAGGGCTCCACTGTGACACCTATTATGGTCGTTGAGATGTCCAAAAACTGGAACATGGAAAGGTTAGTGATAGATCTAACTATAAAGAATGAAAAATTTAGATCAAAATTAAATTATCTTAGTGTTGAGAGGAAACAATAAAATGTCTTGCCAACCGTTTCGGCGACCACGTATGCGGGTGTGGCTGCCTTAGGCGTTAGCAAACAATCTCAGAGTGATGTTAACTTCCCGGATGTTCAAACAAAGCACGTACTTATAGTTAAAGCAAATGTAGATAGTAATTGTTGAGATGTCCAAAATGGTAGGCGAATAGCCTTGAAACATGCCTGGGTGGTGGTACTCACTGAGAATAAGTAACAATAGTCTTCTCTATTAGTGAAGCGTTACTTATTTGAGGTAGTGCAGCATCATGGCAACTCGTCGTGAAGGCAGAGCACAATATGAGAAAGAGCAAATGATGCCCACAACAACTACTTTGTAGTTTTTTTAAGAGTGTCTATGGTGTATCAAAACACCGATATTATATAGATACGAAACTCTTAAAGTATTATGCCACGTGCATTTAATTATTTTAAATAGTAATTGTAAAACTAGTGAGCAAGTTAAAGCTGAATTTTATAAACACCTTAAACCTGAATTTAAAAAATTAGGGATTAAATCAATGAGAAAAATAAGAGACAAGGGAATTTTAATTGAAATTGATAACGGTAAGCAGTGCTTTTTTTTTTGGGACGGTACGCAACGGTACGGCGTACCGGCACCTTTATTAACAGTGACGTGTGACATTTGGATGCAGTGCACTTCGAAATTTGTAATATTTCGTAAATGTTTTTCAACTTTTCCCTACTTCAAATAAGCTTAAAATTATTTAACTAAATTTTCATTTTTTACTGTCTATTGTTAAGATATTTTCTATATAAAACTGTATAACCATTTTTATAATTCTAAATTACTCAGTCGGGCCTCTGTTTAACGAAGTCCTTTTATAGCGAATTATTTTGAATTCCCCTTTGAAGTTACATTTAAAATAGTTTCCGTTGAGCGAAGAAAATTTTCATACAGCGAACGGATTAGGAGAGAATTAACTCGGTACGCACTGTTCGCATTTCTGGCCTTAAAGCAATTAGTCCTGCTGCGCGAATTAAGAGAACTAGAGCATTCTACAACTTAGTGGTACCTCGTAAAACCAATCCGACCACCTGTCCCGCATATGGAGGAGTCGCGCTAGTCAAAAGTGAGCAGATCAAAGTGTATTCCCAGTGGGCTCTGGCCAATTTTCTATTACTGCAGTGGTGTCCAACCTTTTCCCGTACAGGAGC
This sequence comes from Mastigoproctus giganteus, assembly GCF_048544385.1. NCBI lineage: Eukaryota > Metazoa > Arthropoda > Arachnida > Uropygi > Thelyphonidae > Mastigoproctus > Mastigoproctus giganteus. The sequence goes on from NC_143575.1 coordinate 69,478,903, forward strand.
CATATTCAATAAAATTCAAAGTTAGATTTCTATAGTGTGTTGTAAAAGTAAAATTGAAAATATTCGAAACTTTTATTAAGTACAATACACAATTACATTTACTGAACAAAACATTTAATGAGAATTTTTTTGAAAATTAACAAAATTTAAAATGCTGTTTTAGTTCACTTTCCTCGCGGTTGTAGGTTGGATACCTTTGTGAATCAACTGTAAGCTCTCCGTTCGAGAATTAGAAAAGTGATTTTCTTTTACCCCGACAAATAATCATCTGTTCTTTGGCGGAAGTGCGTTATCCACATTTTTCCGTAAATTTTCCCTATCTCTGTTTACATGACTCAGTACCTGAATATCCGAATGACACCGACATTTTGGACAGTTTCAAAAAAAAAAAAAAAAAAATTCAAATTTAAGAACTAGTGACAATACTGATGACGAGAGACAGAAAATGAGTACAACGAAAGTATTAATCCTTCTAAACATGAATTGTTGGCATTTGGTGAAATTGAAATTAGAAAATTGTCAATTAGGTTACAGTTAAATGAAAGAGATGCAATTCATGGATTTCGGGGTTACCTAATTGATAAGGTTTCGGAAGAATTGAAGAATTTAATGAACGCACTGAGTACGATTCCAATTTCACCGAATGAATGTGAACGAGGATTTTCACAAATGAATCTGATCGCCGACCCAACCAGCGCTTCGTTGATGACAAATACAGTTTCTTCACTACTGTTTCTTAAAATTGTAGGCCCACCGCTGACCCGCTTCGATCCAGCAAAATATGTCGATTCGTGTCTGCTTCGGAAATGTCATTCAGCAACCGACACACAAAGAGGAAGAAATTAAGTCGGCATAGGACAGGAGTCGGCAACCTGCGGCTTGCGAGCCGCATGCAGCTCTTTTAACACAACTGCGATTCTTTAACTTTACAGCTCACATGAAGCACAATTTGAAATGGAGTTAAAGGACTTAAAAATCAAGGACATGTGGAGGCAAGACTAAAATGGCTTAAAACTGAAATTGAGGATTTGGAGAGGCAAAAGATTTGGAGATATCATTAAGAGAGCAGTGATAACGACGGAGAGAAATATACGGACAGGGTATGGTGGCGAGGCGTATTACGTTGACCCGTGGAACAGCAGAACGATGACGGATGATGATACATATTTTTATAAATTAATATGGACTTTAATACATTTAATCTCAAAGACTGCAACAATACATACCTCATAGTTCAACAATACATGCCTCATAGATTAGTAAGATGGTTTGTTTGTATTTCGTTAAAATTCTTCATAAAAGCAACACGTTCCCAACAAAAAAAAAAAAAAAAACACAAGTGCCCCAGTGGAAATTTAGGAAACTCCAGGCTAGAGGCAAATGTCAAAACAGTTCCAAATTAATAGAAGGTAGACAACGTTATTATCAGAACTGATGAAATAAAAAGATATATAAAATGACATTTAGCAAATTTCACAGAAATAATAAATTAACCGACTTTAATGTAATCATCATCATATGTTAACACAACAAGCGTTCACTGAACTGAAGTTAAACGCCAAAACTTAAAATTTCACAGAAATAATAAATTAACCGACTTTAATGTAATTGTAAGGACCCATCCTTACAATAATAATTAATAAAGTCTTGTTAAATATTGGGAGAGTTAATTGTAGAGTAAATAGTTAGTTTTCAGCTCAAACATCATGGGTTAGGAAACACTGGAATTTGAAAGTTATTCCAGACACTCCCAGCTTAAGTTATATCCCTCGTTTGTAAAGGATTCTTTAGTGAGTAGTAATTATAATGGACCGAAACAAATCCCACTTAAGACAGGAGCATATACTCTATAGAAAGGGCACTGAGTGCGGAAGTGGCCCTCTTAAAAATTTCACGGTATGACTACTAGCAGGTGTGGGCGACGTAGTAATGGATGTGAGTGTGAGGTCACAAAGAAGGCCTGAAACTTTCTTAGTTGACCGGAACTTACGTTTTTACCATCTAGAATGATCCCGAAATGATCCCGTTCGGACATAAAGGATGAAAAAACACGCCCACGGAAATGAAAGGAGATGAATAAGAATCACGAAGGAAAGGATGTGGAAGTCAACGATTGGCCAGGAAGAAAGCGGAGGGATTTTTGAGAGAACGTAGAGAAGGGTCTGAAGAAAAATTGATACTGAGGCGATTCGAGGAGTTGAGTTTTGGGGTGATTCGGAAAGAGTCGTGGTCTAGTTTGGGTGGTGGATGCAGTCCTGGGGCAGATGGAAGTTGTAGCGGGAGAATTGTGGTAAGAACTCTGGGTAAGACTAGAGTAGGAAGGAATGTTCACTTGTAGATTTTGAAGCAGTATGGAGGGAGAAAGGAGAAACACACTCAGAGAATTCTAGAGGTAAAGTTTAATCAAATGAGCTGTCGAGCGACTGGTCTACTCGGAAGGCACCTCAGTCCACGAAAAAAATGCAGACTAAGAAAGAATATAGGATCCTGAATTAAATCCAGCCGCGTAGTACCCGGTAGGGAAACATCAGAAAGATTACCGTGATCCCCGGATGGACGACCTTCCGCATTCCAGTCCACGCCTAAGGCAGATAGGAAAGTAAACCGAGCCAGGAGAAAAGCCCAGTAAATCACGTAAGTGTTAGGAAGTTTTCTGAGAATAAATGAACCTAAATTAGTAAGGGAAGGACTATAGGATAATGCTATATAGTTAAGGAGGGATGTCAAAGTGATAAATATATATATAAGAGTACTAATGTAATACATAAAGATAATCAGCCTAGAGCAGTGTTTCCCAACCTTTTTTTTACCATGCCCCACCTAAGTCTTTCTAAAATTCTGATGCCCCCTATGTAACGTTGGGAAACACCGATATACATATTTTTTATATTCAAAAATTGAATTATTTCCTAAATGAAGCCTAATTACAACTTGTTCAGGACACAAAACTTAGGTTTTAGGAAGAAATCATTAGGAAATTATTAAGAAAAAAACAGTAAGTAAATTTTCAAAACATATAATGGACAACTAAAATTCAAGTACAAAATAATTTATATGAAAGATTTTTTTATAATATTTTAATTTTTAGTAATTATTATTTAATTGTTTAATAATTTCAACATTCCATGTGAAGTCACTTCTAGATGAGTGCACTAAATTTAGTGAGACCCTTGTGCTTGATGCTTGCCGCAGAGAGATTTTATATTGGGCTCCAATTTAGTCAGCTTCAGTCTCAAGTCTCCCCGTTTTGTGATATCCAGTCGATTTCTTTTCTTTAGGAACAAATCATTTATGGCACTAAATCCACATTCAGCTAAATATGAAGATGGAAACGGTAACAATAGCTCTCTTGCAAAGTTGGTTGAATTTGGGTATTTAATTTCTGTTTCATCACAAAGCCATGCCATCGCTCCTTTTATATTGAATAAAGTTTTAACTGACTCATCATTTTGCATTTCTGAGAGTTCTTCTTGGTACTGCATTGATACATCAGACAAATCCACTAACATTGGTTGCATCATCCAGGTTGGAAAATCAATTTGTTTTAAATCAGAAAACCTTTCTTTTAAATCAGCGGACAGAATTTTCAGATGATCGACAATAACAAGTACAGCGGTATCAGTCACTTCACATTTTTGCAGCCAACGAAACTGTTCAAAATTTTTGTTACAAATATATTTTTGACATAATTCAATAAATGTAATGAAACCAAATATCTTCGCTTTTGCATCGACGAGAGTTTTATTTGTTCCTTGAAGTTGTTTATTTAATATATTTAGTTTTTCAAAGATATCGGCTAAATAACTCACAAATGCTTTACCATCGACCGTTAACAGATGCTTCATTTCAGGTTTGTCACTTAAAAAGTAACTAATAGTATCAAATAGTTCCATGAATCTTTTCAAGCAGTTCCCTTTCGAGAGCCACCTTACTTCAGTGTGAAGTAAAAGTCTCACATGGTCTCCATTTTGTTCTTCACAAAAAAGCTTGAAGAGACGCTCACATTTGGCATTAGCTTTAATAGCATTGACACATTTTATAACTGATTTTAGTACTTCATGAAGAACAGGCGAAATATTTTTAGCTACCAAGTTTTCCCTATGAATAACACAATGCACAAGAAGCATTTCTGGATTCTCATCTTTCATCAATTTTAAGCAGCCATTTTTCTTGCCCATCATATTAGGAGCACCATCTGAAGCGCAAGATGTTATATTTTTCATTGGTATATTATTGTCATCTAAGTAATTTTTTAGCTTATTATATATATCTTTGGAGGTAGTGGTGCTCTCTAATGATTTACAGAATAACATTTCTTCAGCAAAATTACCTTTATCAATATATCTCACATAAGTTATCAGTACGGCTTCACTGTCTCTCAAAGTTGATTAATCCATTTGCACTGAGAATTTTCTTGTTTTCAGCTTTCCAACAAGTTGTATTTCAATATCTTCACTCATTTCATCTATTCTTCTGCTAACAGTATTGTTATTGAGTGGCATAGCTTTCACGTCTTTGTCATCTTTTTCCAGAACTGTTTTAAGAAATGCTGATATTGATGGTTTGATTAAATTCTCTCCTATAGTATGATTTTTCCCGGATTTAGCAATGAGTAAAGAAATTTCATAACTAGCCTCAAGAGTACGATTGACAGTTGCAGTATGAGCAATAAACAGAGACTTTAATGTTGCTCTTTTTTCAAAATTCTTCTTTAAAGTTTGAAAGTAATCTAAATCTGAATTTACATGAGCATTATGTTTCGCCTTCAAATGCGCCTCAAGACGACCTCGCTTCATTGATTCGTTGGTCAAGCATTGTTGGCATAAAAGACAAAAAGGTGACCTTTGATCGTGGATAGCGGGTATGAAACCAAATTTTAAGTATTCCTCTGAATACTGACGAACTTTTTTTTTACTTGCACTACTCATTTTACTGCGCAACTGAAAGAAATAAATATAAGATAAATCAAAAACTAAAAATAAACTATGCATTAAAGTTAATTTAATTTTATTTTAATATATCAAAATTAATTATTAGTACGCTTTTTGAATGAATAAATCACACGAATTACTGAATTCGGGCTATTAAATCTGTGGTCTCTGTGAACAAGCAGATAAGTCTAATTTGTCAAAAATGAGATAAGTGCACTATAATAAAGTATTTATTATTTACTATTATGTGACATGCAGCTATCTTCGTTATTGTAGTTTTAGCGTGAGTAATAAATATTTGTATATTCGAATATATGCGTGTTTATATGAGAGTGTGAAGTTTATTTTTCCTCTCCTGCAAATTCGAGTTTTTGGACTTATTTGCTTATTTACTGAGACCACAGAAATACATATATGACAAATACATACCATTGTATATCACGGTTCTTCATTAATAATAATTCTGTGCGTGGACAAAGTAATTTTTATTTTAATCTGAGATCGTCAAACCTATCCAAATGTACAGTCACGATGCCCAAACGAGCGTTTGTATGAAAGGAATTACCTATTTCATATAACATGCTGAGTTTGCGGTAGGCTACAGTAGACAACCACTTTGCTTGCACATTGCATATGCCATAAGCAATCGTCCAATACAGTATGTACTATTCCTTCACTAGGCATAGTAAGCAATACTCTCCGAGCAAACTGTAGTTGATATTACTCCAAACTTTCAAGTGCAGCTCTATAGAAAGTACAACATTTAACGAATGCTTATTTAAAATTGAGATACCAACAATTCTTCTTTTGTACAAGTTAAATCATAGTAGGCGGTTGTTTTAAACTCTAGACGAGCAATTTTTGAATTGCCCCCCTGAACAATCAAATTGCCCCCATGTGGGGCGTGGGACCCACGTTGGGAAACACTGGCCTAGAGGGTGGCATAAAAGTAATGTAATCAAGGTGTAAGTAGTCTATAATTGGAAGTGAAGTTCTGTATTAATGTTTGATAGAAAGAAATGACCTATTAAGTAATTAAGAATTGTTAACGATTGGGTAAAGGTTTCCTAACTAGTGTAGAGTTAAAAGTTGAATTTTGAATTATTGTGAATGTTGAATTATGGTGAATATATCTGATTGGAGTAGGAACTGATTAAACAGGTAGGCTATTAATGAGTTGTGGATTAATTGACTGGAAGGGTACTATTTAATTTGGTTGATTAATTTTGACTGTTAACCTGGCTACAAGGAAATGTTTGATTGAATAAATGTACTTTCCTTACAATTTTGGAAAACGAACTCTTAATGAATTTGTTAGCCAGCTCATTGGCTGATAGTTGGTCGTTCATTTATACGGACTGTTTAGGAGTAGAGAGCGAGGGATTGTGTGAGGTGAATACCATGACCTATCGAAGCCTATGTAGAACATGAAGAGACACAATGTTATAATATATAAGAATATGTATTAGAAATGGATAATTGTTGGTGAAATGATTGATTTGATTTCACGATATATACACATTTAAACGTTAGTATGATAACAAGTCTCCAACTAAATATTGTATTCAGTTAAATGTTATTGCAAGTTTTCTTATATATGATATGTCAATAAACAATGTTATATTCTACATTCATGTGTGTGTGTGTCTGTCATTCCGAAGTGGAAGAATACCTATTATATTTGAGGTCCCCGTGAGTCTGGGATTTTCTGAAATCAATCAAGTCAGGTGTAAAAGTGGGAGGGGTTTATAAGGGGATATATAAATATTTATTTATAATAAATAAATAAATATATATAAATTAATACAAAAAAGAAGATAAATACATAAAATAACACGTTTACCACCCCCCACATAATCATCATCATATGTTAACACAACAAGCGTTCCCTGAACTGAACTGAAGTTAAACGCCAAAACTTAAAATTTAAAACCGGCCACTTGGCCTTTAGTATCATCTGAAAAATATTCCAGACATTCAATGGCGAAGTTTCAACCCATGCCACGAGGAGACAGGTCTCTACTACCTTACTCAACTTAAGCATTCCTTTATCTTAAGCTCACAATATTAAAAATTACTTTGTATAAGCTATATATAAAAGAAATCTATAAAACTTATCACAATTAAAAACTCTATTTACACTTTTACACAATAAATACCCAAACATTCACCCACTATATACAAAATCTATTTACAAATAAATGTATAAATAAAATCCAACATTTGTAAATGTATTTTAAAAACTTCAATCGCATACTCATAAACTCTTTTATAACTGTACAATTCTCAAACAGCCTCGATAACTCAATGAGGGAGATATTCCCAACTGCACTATTCGATTCCGCTATAGGACCGATATACAGCCCAATATGCTGAAGGTTGAGAAGATGAAAGAAGATACTTGTTGACATTAGACTATTAAACCCAATTCATAAAGCCTACTCCTCAAACCATGGCCTGTCACAATCATTGTCTGATGTAGGCCAAGACTTGGCAATTTCTTCGTCTGAATGGTTTTCCTCACATCAGGAATCATTCTATATGTTACACGATCCTCGTCGCACACACTCCAACGAGACTGCCAAAGATCATATGCTGCTTCTTTAAACTTTGTCCTCTCCTGACATCCCTTTTGTCATATGACTTCTCAAGAATCGGACAGGGTCGAACTCTAAAAATTGAAATAGATTGATTTTTCTTAGTCATATAACATGATGTTCTCTCCATTATGATCAAATCTATATGCTTATAACTAGCAACTACCTGCACGGCATCACTGGGGAAGCCTGACAATCCCGCGTTATTCCTAGAAGGACAGACCGTTGTGTAGCAACTAATTGCCTTCGAATTGATCCCCGGTCGACAGCCGAGCCCAATGACCCGCAAGCATACGTCATTATGGGAATAAAAATACATTTAATCTCTTAAATGTTATACGTGAGGCAGGAAACTCAGCCTGTCGTCCAGAACGATACCCATATATCTGAACACAGAGGAAAAGCTCAAAGCAAGCCTCTCGACCTTACAATGAGATACCTAATTGTACTCAACACACCACACGCCTTTTAACATTAACTTAGACACTTTGACTTAGAAGCAAATATTCTCTTTTTGTGTATATCTGTCCAAACCTGTAATCTCGACAATGCTTTTTCTGCCCCCCCCAATGACCACCAAATACGGAGGATGCGGAAAGGTCAGGGAATGACCACCGCATATCACCCGGAGCAATATGGCCTTAGTTGCTAATGCTCCTAAAAACCAAATAACAACAACAGACCTCCCACCACAATCTCTAGTCTTGGGTCTCCATACACCACCATCAATCATGTGTAAGCTACAATGTCAGTACCCTCCCAGCCTTGATTTAATAATTAGTCCACAACATAATTCCACATATAGGGCCCAATTATGGACCCCTGTGGATCTCCCCTATTTACTTGCCTTTCGACTGAGACAAACTTATTTCTAACCATCACTATTCCACTCCCACAGTAGTCACGCATCAGTCTATACAAATTTCCAGGATACAAATGGAGCGTAACCTGCTCATTACACTTTCCCACCATATGCAATCGAAGTCCCCTCTGAAGTCAATAAATATCCCTGATGCATCATATTTCTTCATTGAATGCTTCACTTTCTCCAACACCAAAAAATTACATCTGGCTGATCTGCCCTTGGGAAGCCATGCTACTTATCTGAACTCCTCATAAATAATTTAGTACAGTTCGCAGAAATAATAAATGAACTGACTTTAAAGTAATATGTAAACAGCTATTAAGAACCACATAAATAAAACGGAATATCTCCTCTCTAAAATTTAAAAAAAAAAAAAAAAAAAAGCTGATTACAACCATAAAATATATGTAAATAAATGCGTATTTTTAATCAAATACCATAGTTTAAAAAAGTTCATTATTATAATAAACAATAAAAGAAGATCGAAATCGAAACTAGTTTGAATGCATTTAAAAAGGATTGTTCTCAGATTAGGTTAGTGTTCATGTTTTGAGATTCGGTTCATTCACTTCTTGGTTTATACGATGCAAGTTGTTACTATTACGAAAGACGATCATTTGATTTGATTGATTATGTTATATCAGTTGACTTTATGATCAAATAGAATGTATGTTTAAAAAATGAATCCTTTTCAAGTTTATCATATATTTTCGATTAATCCTATATTATCTCTCCATTAATTAGGAACTGCATTAGGAATTTTCACTTATTTATTATTTTTTTTCCCTTCTTTACAGTTCTCATCCTCCTCCTTTCTTTCTTTTTTTCTTAGTCTAACACTCCCCTCATGGTATTAAAATGGCATAATGATGAGAAAAAAACCAACTTTTATCTGCATCTGCCGAAAGGGAGGATTCAATGTCACTTCCATCGTACAAAAAGTGCCTATCCAATTCTTCCTTGAATTCTGCCAAACTCACAGTCTGGACCACCGTTGCAGGCAAGTTAGTCCCACGTTCCACAACATTCTACCCCAAAGGTCTAGTTTACATTACTGTTCTTCCCTAAGATTTTATAGTTGCGTCCTCTGGTTCTTGTCTCACTCATCAATAAGAATATACCTCCCTCGTTCGTTTTACTAATTGCTCTTAGGATTTTATACACATAAATCAAATCACCCCTTCCCACAAGATGTCTAGTTGCTAAGCTCCGCAGACCACATCTTTTAACCCATCAGCGATGATGCTTAGTGCTCTTTACCAATCTAGTCACTGATCTTTGCATCTTCTGCAGTTCTATATCTTTCTTTAGATGCGATTTCCAAACCAAAGCCAATATTTCATGTGTCGTCGCACCATCGTCTCATTGAGAGGGATAATGACCCCCCCCCCTTCTCTCTGATTATTCGCACATAGAACTCCATGTGCCCTTCTCTCTCCTTGCTTACATTACATGATCAACTTCATGTCTTTTTGTACTGTAATTCTCAAGACTTGCTCAAACTGGACGTCCTTAATTCCTCTCCTCCTAATCTATAAACGTGTGTCCTGAAAGTGTAATATCTGCACCCGGAGAAACATGAAACCAACCCCCCTCTAGCTGCCATTTTTCAGACCATGCTTTAGTTAGCCCAAATCCTTTTGAAGCTGTATGGCCTCGTTCTGATTGATAACCATCCTCCCAACCGTTAAGTCATCAGAAAACTTCATTTCTTAATGATATTGTTAACTTCCTCAACAATATCATTAAGAAATAAAAGAAATCAAAAGCGGTCTGAGCCCCCGAGGAACTCGACTTGATACTCTAGTCCACTCTGAAGAATACCCATTGATGATCATCCTCTGTCACTTGTCCTTCAACCAACTGTTCTAATTTCGCGGGCCCTTGCGGCCCTAGTATCATAATAAAGTTCCTTAATTATAAAAATAATGTACAGGTTACGATTCCAATTAGAGGCATCAAGGAAAATTCAACGTAAGGAAAATTCCTAATCCATTGATGGAGCTTCCCTATTGTCGTGATATGTTCTAATTTATCAGTAACCTCTCATGAGGAACTATAAGAAAGGCTTACTAAAATCCGGATATATAAAATCAAAATTGTTTCTCGCATCCATCTGCTTTACAACTTCACCATAATAATTTACCACATTACATCTCCCCTTCACGAAACCATGCTGAGACAAATTTAGAATACCATTCTTGTCGATATGGCCCTGTATTGCGTCTTTAACCATAAATTCCATTATCTTACCAATCACACAAGTCAATCTTACTAGTCTGTACTGGCCATCACTTCTTCACCCCTCCCCCATCTTATGGATTGGGGAGACATTGACAGTTCTCCAGTGCAATGGAATAATCTTTGAATTTATTGATGACCTCACTAGCATTACTAATAGCTGGATGCTCTCACCTAACGCTTTTTTCAACCTGATTGTATATTCACCATCTGACCACGGGCTTCACACACTCTGAGACTGTATCTTTTCACATAAGCACTTCTCTGATATCACATCACTGATTCTGCAGCGGTTCAATTCAGTTCCACTATTTCCCTTGCTACTAATGTGGTTTCAACAGTAAAGATAGTGGCAAAATATTGTATCTGTTCAAATCGGCCGCTATTTTCGCTTGATTCTCAATTATACCACCACTTTTATCTTGCAAGGGTCCTGTCGAATTTACTTTCCACTTCTTTGGATTCATGTACAAGTAAAGCTCATTTTTCTCGTTCTTAACTCACAATTAGTTCTTCGCCAACAATTTTTCATATTCAGCTTTTGCAAGTGTTACCCTACGAGTGGGTTTATTACATATCTGCTTATGGTTACCGTGTGAAGCAGTGTAATGCGATAGCCTATAACTATCCCATGGATTTATTTATTTATTTTTTGTAAAATAAATAAATATAATTATACTGCTTGTATAATTATACCTTCTTGCTGCTTTCAAAGCAGCTTCTGATAAGAGGCACCTCCCTGTACTCTGAACTCACTAATCATCATAACGATATTCGTCAGCCCTTTCTTATGATGGCACCATGTGTCAGTTATTCCTACAATAACAGCGTTAGTTCATCTAACCAGCACTTCGTGTTCATTTACAACAATCCTAGAATTATTATTGACAGGTTAAGTTTTGTATTTTTTTTTTTTTTAATTTATTTACCATAATATTACCCTAACCTTACGCCTACAGAAGAATGAATCATTCGTAGATAAAATAAATATAAAAGTTCTCATTTGAAACTCTAAAATTCGGCACGTTTGGAAATTGAGAGGTGCTGCGGAATAGAGAAGTATGCTTAGTGGCTGTGCAGTTTTATAAGATCGCATTTCAATTATACTGGAACATATAACACTTAGTACCGTGCTTGGTTTAGGGTTGAGAAGACAAAAGATATTTGTTGATCTTAGACTTGAATTTCTGTATATTTTAATTTCCAGTAACTTGCATTTGTAATGAGTTGCCGTAGTATTGTACTACTTTCAACAGATAATTTTAGCTATATTACAACTTTGAAAATTACGAGAGAAGGTCGGCAGCTTACAACGAATAACTTCTTTACAACTAGTAACGAATGTCACTAGTTGTAAAGAATAGTTGTAAAGTTGAAAAAATATGTTGTAAAGAACATATTTGTTCTTTACAACTCTTGTTTGCGGCGTGTTGTCTTCTCTAGTTGTCACTAGAGAAGATCTCATCTCATGAGGAAACCAGTTAGTCCTGAAACAGGCTATCACAGCAGTCTCATTAAACATATGGCCAATTAAACTTGTTGTTGTACGATTTTAGGCGCATCAACAAGTTAGACCAGTTTGCGCCGAATATAACATATCTGTGAATTGCGTGAGTTCTGTGGTTGATTTGCTGTTTGCGGGGGGGAAATCCCCCGAGTTTCCAGGGGTAAAAAAAAAAAAAAAAAACATGCTATCCTCGCCTGAGACCGACTAACTCAGCCACGTTGTGAAGAAAACCCATAAAAATTCTTTATGTTTTCGTTTATATTCATAAAAGAAAACCCTTGACGAGATTCAAACTCATGTTCTTTCCACTCAGTGTGGAGGACCGCAAATATACCAACTGTGCTTCCCACGAGAGTATCAATTAACCTACTGGCGGAAATTCATTGCAAAGTCAAGTTTGTTCTGCTGTGAGAATTAAGACCATGCATTACGCACGCAGTTTAAATGCTGCTGTCAGCAGAACCGATGAAAAGACAAGATAGTCCTGCAAGAAACTTAAATAAATATAAAACGCCACTCTTTTTCGCATGGATTTTTAAAGACAAATGCTTACGAAGGCCGGATTACTTTCTCAATATTTCTAGATTTTACAGAGCTTATTCTACTTCATAATAAATTATATATTTTTTTGTCTATATTAATAGAATATAATTATTTTAACAAGGAATTCTAACGAGATCTGTGAGCTGATGTGAATTGGCTAGTTTACAAATACTGGGTTTCGAGGTAAAGCCTTCTAGGGAGCAGTGGCGCCTACTTTGGGAGGCACTGACAAAGTGATCTTCGACATGGAGTCTACTATAAAATTGGTTTTTGCGAAACAGTTTATTAGATACGATATGTACATACACAAAATGCGTACTACAGAATTTTGTTTTTTATAAGTTATTCGTGAAGTTTCATCACAGTAAACACTATGTGATTTACAATATACATTATCCCTCTTCTTTTTTTTTTTTTTTTAACATATCTCAAATCTTGCTAAAAACAAAGTTGAAGGAACAAAAAATAAAAATTGTAATCGGAACTACCCTGACTGAATTCTTAGATTGGACCTTTAATCATACGAATTTCTGGTGCAAAAATACTCAGAAGTAGTAAAGTATCGTGAACTGTGTTAGAAAAGCTCTCGCAGAAAAAAGAAGAATGTCGCGCCCATTACTTACTTATCAAAGAACTCTGAATATCTAGAAGCGCTTACAACTCATTGCTTCGCTGCTGAGCAGCTATTTTTACCCCCCCCCCCCCAATACCCGTCTATTTATACGGACTATTAAAAATGGTCGAAAAAGACGACGCAAATAAAATCCAAACAAGTTATTTAAAAAATATTTTATAACATTTTTTTAAAATAATGATATCCAGTTCAACGTTCAGTGTGCATACTTCGTGGAAATATATTTCAGTTGATAAAAGCTGAAATATGCATTTTTCTTTTCTCTCTCTCTCTCTCTCTCTCTCTCTCTCTCTCTCTCTCTCTTATTTTTTTTCACCTGCCTCATTCAGATGTTTGGCGTTCCATACTTGGATAGAATGTCTTCCCTTGTATGAAACACCATATTAGGAAAAAGCAAATCGGAATGAAAAATGGTAAAATAAACTTTTCCCACGCATTGATTCATATTTACACTTTAAAAAGTATACGTGTTGAAAATATACTGTAGATATTCGAGTTTTAGAAATTAAATTAATTGTTTGGGTATAGTTCCAGAAAGATAGAGAGACTACTGAATCGCGAATTATATGAATCAATTGAGGCATATCAAGAACTAGACTACAGCAGAGCGTTAGTTATCCGGAATAATTAAGGTAAGACCTCTTCCGCATAGCCAAAATTTTCGGAATAATCGAACATCACGTAAGATTAAATAAATTCTGTTTTATGTAATGTATTAGCGTTAAAAAAAAAAAAGACTAACTATCGTGGGGGGGGGGAATCGAATTCATTTAATTAAAAAATATTAACTCATACAGAAAAATTTGCACTTTTACGTATGTATGTATATTCGGATAGGTATTTTACTGCAAATTTTATGGGCGAAAAAATTTAAGTAACATTTTAAAATAATGTTCTTTTAATAACGTTTCTTAACAATATTACTGATTATATCGCATTCGTCCTGTTTTTCTGCCCATTTTAATGCCGTTTCTTTTCTGACATTTTACTGAGAAAAATAATAAATTGCACAGTTAAGGACTGATAATATTCTTACCGAATCTGGAGCTAAACTATACAAAATATGAAATGAAGAGAACAAAATATGCCATGGGAAATGACTAAACTCTATCAATCATGGTTTCCTAATGCAACATTTCACCACAAGACATAAGTAAAAAAAAAAAAAAAAACACAAATACTCTCCTAACATAATAAATATGTCTTAATACTACCATTAATAAATAAATAAGAAAACTCAGCAGTTCAAATTATTCTGAATAACTGTATTATAATTAAAAACAACCAGGTTCGTCATATACAGATGTGAAGCAGTTTGATCTTGAAAATATTTCCTTAGGCAGTATTTCAGATTGAATCACCACATTTATTATTTCACTGATAGTTCGATATATTTTAGTCTTTTTGGTCAGGAAATACTGAATTATCATGTGAAAGTGGGAAGTTTAGATCCAGCGTAGTTCAGTGGTCAACTTGTAAGTATAGTTAGTACGTGTTTGAGTTGCCTGCGGTTCAATTCATGTGATGACGAAATAGGAGAAATAACATTGTTACATGACTAGTTTTGAACTCTTCTAACCTACATGATCGTGCAAGATTATAAACAGAATATAGTAGACTCTCGATTTTCAGGGATGGATGGTAAAAAAACAAATCCCGAATAACCGATTTTCCGGTTAATCCAAAAATACAGAAGTCCCCAAACATACTTAAGAGATACGTTCCAGGACTTCTTACTTCGTCGAGTTTTACGTAACTATGGAATGACAAATAACATATTACTACTACAAATTGACAAATCTGAATTCGGCGCGATACTTGATTATTAGTTTAATTTTCTGATCCAAATCGATCGCTTTCCTATTCTTGGTAGATTTGGTAGTACCGCTGTCACTTATTCTCTTAGTCGGCACCACGATAACGGTCAAAATGAATTTTCTGTAAAGAACTTCACAGGGTTAAGGCGAAAACTCACATCACCCCGTGCGAGCTCACATTTTACTAAAGCACATTTCTTGAGGTCACTACCAAAAAACAATAAAAACAATTTGCACTTTCCCGGTTATTGGGCTTTTCTTTTAGTGCAATTCATTATAAACGGGTAGTAAACTCGAGCTTATTGCCTTTGCGATAATACTGATAGCCGTAATTCTGTGGGTTTATACGTTATTATAGTGAAATGTGTGTCCCCTTCACTGAAATCTTCAGTCATAAAAAAACCCCCATAAATAAATTGTAAGAATCTTACCTTCTTTCCTGTTTTTTTTTTGCTTGTTTAGTATTTAGTATTAGTAATGGCCGCATGGTTTAAGAAAACTTATGGCTTATGCTGCACCAGCCAAAAAAAAAAAAAAAAAAAAAAAAACCTGAATAAAACGATGATAAAAAATAATAGTAAATAAATAATAATAATTAATAAAAGAAAAGGAAATTAAACCTATCATCCTATGCACTTCCCTCACCCGAAGGTACTATCCGGATGACCTTTGAATTTCCCCGAACTGTCAGCCTCTACCACCCATGTAGGCAACTTATTCCAGTAATTTATAATTCGTTGGCTAAAATGAAACTTCCTGCAGTCCAATCTAAACATTCCCCCCGTAACTTGAATTTATGTCCCATAGTTCTAGCATCATTTACAATCTTGAAAATTTCGTCCTCCTCATTCATTTTACTGATGCCTCTCTGAGCCTTAAACACCTCAATCAAATCTCCTCTAAGGTGTCTAGTTCCTAAACTCTGCAACCCACATATTCGAAGTCTTTCTTCAGAAGGACGCCCTTTTTTTTCAATCTAACCAGGCGAGTTACCCGTCTTTCCACCCTTTCAAGAAGCTCGGTATCTTTCTTTAGGTGCGGTCTCCATACTTGAACACAGTATTCCAAGTGTGGTCTAACAAAATCCTTATATAATGGGATTATCACGTCCCTATCTCTACTTGCAAAAGTTCGATAGATCATCGATAGGACACCATGGGCCTTCTTTCCAACCTGTTTACAATGCTCAGAGTATTTCATGTCTGACCGTATTGTAACACCCAAGTTCCTTTCCTCCAGTACTGGGTTTAGTTGAACTCCACCAAGTGAGTAAGTTATTTTGGGATTAATATTTCCCAGGTATAATACCTTACACTTTGTTGGATTAAAGCATAGCTGCCATTTTTCTGACCATTTCTGAAGTCTATCTAGGTCTCTCTGAAGAAGCTCAGCTTGACAGTGATCATTAACTACTCTACCAATTTTAATATCATCTGCAAATTTAGACATCACGCCCTATATCCCTTCATCGATGTCGTTTATAAAAATTAAAAACAACAGTGGTCCTAATACTGATACTTGGGGAACCCCACTTCTTACATCAACCCAATCTGAGGAATAGCCATCTATCACAACCCTCTGCCTCCTGCCCTGAAGCCATCCTACTATCCATCTAAGGATTTTCCCAGTGATTCCAACCTGTTACAGCTTATAAAGCAACCGCTCATGTGGGCTGAGTCAAAAGCTTTGCTGAAATCTAAAGAAACAATGTCAAATTATTCCCTAAATCCAGCTCGTGAGTGACCCTTTCAAAATAGCGAACCAGATTTGTTAAACATTTGTTATAAAAGTAGCTAAATATCAATGAAAATTAACTTTAAAAAATTATATCTATAATATTATAAAAAATCAAACTGTTCCAGGAAAACATATAACAAAATAATCCAACAATATCTAAATAAATCAAATATTTAAAAACACTAATCAACAGTAATCCAATCCACTTAACTGAGGAGCCCTGAAGAAGCGCGTCCGCTCACCTCGAATGCCAACACTCGAAAACTCCGTATCTCACTCGTTTGTTATGTTGGCTTTTTTTAGGAGCATTAGCAACTAAGGCCATATTGCTCCCGGAATATGCGGTGGTCATTCCCTTGACCTTTCCGCATCCTCCGTATTTGATGGTGAAGGGCTTGAACCCCCGTCTAATCAAGAAGCGTATGTTACACACTGCTGCCCTTCCCACCTGGCTACGGAGGCGCCAACTAACTTGTGCAACTTGCGCCTTCCGTGATCGTCGTTATTAATTGCTTATTTTGCTATTTTTTTTTCTTTTAAATTTTACAATCCTTAAAAAAATAAAACTGAGTGAAAAAAAATTTACGTAAGTCTGAAGTTGTGTAAGTAGGGGACTTCGAAAATGTTCAGCAACCTAAGTAAAAAATATGGCGATAGATAAAAAAAAAAACAAAAAAACTTACCACGTACTACTCGCATGCCCAATACGATGCTTCCCTTTATTTTTTGCGATGTCAATATTAAATCTAATAGCATCCCTTTAATATTTTACGATGTTGCGTATGGTTTGGTCACCAACATTATAATGGTTCATCCTTAAAGATTTAACGGACGCACCGTTTTCAAACTTTTCAATAATTTCAAGTTTTTGTTTAACTGAAAGCGCACCTCCTTTACGTTTACCCATCATTTTCGCGATTTCTAAACAAAAAAATAAAATTATTTACTATAAAAAAATTTCGTCATCCCTGACGTAATAACAAAACAAAATTTGTCTTTTTGCGGTGCAACGGAACACAACAAATGACGCGACACACTAAAATAAACTGAACATTTCTTCTCTCTCTCTCTCCTTTTTTTTTTTTTCTTTTTTTTTTTTTTAGCGGCAGGTGTGAATACAGTGGGGGTTGCAAGGTAATAGGTATACTAATTTCCCAATGACGACTTATAACGTCCATTCTTGTCGCTTACTTACGACTTGCAAAACATCTGTTTATACCTATTCTAGTTAGTACTTGAATTTTATGATTTCTGGTTGGTTTTTTTTTTTTTTTTTGGAGTGTTGAAGTGTCCCGGTTAATCCGATCCCGGTAAATCGAGAGTCTGCTGTACGTTTATTTATTTATTTTTGTACCTACCAGATGCTATGATCTTAAGAAATTAAAAGAGAAAATACACAGATATTATTTGAAAAATTTGCTGGCCATTTCATTCCAAAATTACTGAAATGCAAAATACATCGAATGCTAGTTTGCACTGATGACAGAACATAATGTCTTTTAGCACTAAAAGAACTATAAAATAACAATAGTAAATTTTAAAATGTACTTTAAATTTCCAAACAGTGTAGGAAAAACACGTTTTTGAATAAAGAATACAAAAAATATACTGACAGCTAATCTTGAACATCAGTGTCTTTCAAACCGTACTTTGTGGAACTTTAGGGTTCCGTAAAGAAATGAAAGCAAAAGAAGTGTCCCCATTATTGTAATTTTCACAAAGAAAATCACAATAATGGGGGATAAACTAAATCTTTTGTTTTTAGAGGAATATTTATTATCGACACTAACCTATTTATATTTACAAAGTAAATTAGCATCATCAAATCTTGTACGAGTCTCTGCTTGAAAAAATTCCTAATGAATCTTAACCAACGATCCGCGTGGTTGCAAACCTCGTTCCTTCACACCGTGTGGAAAATCTTGGGTTCGAATCCCATCGAGATGGGAGAAATTTTTATAGTATTTTTTTCATAGTGGAACGCTACACGAAACACCGATACTTTTTTTAAAATAGAGCATCGCGTAGAAGAAAGTTTAAGAAACGCTGAACTCGACTAATAACTGCTTAAACTAAATGATGCATCTATCATACTTTAATTTAATCTAACTTCTTAGTATTAATTTAAATTTACGACACAAATGTAGCGGAATGTTATCTAAAAGAATTCTGTTGAACATAACGACTGCACGCAAGAATTCTTATCGCAATGACTTTTGTAACCTGCACTCTACTTGGAAAAAGCACTTTTAGCACATTACTATTACCTCTATTGGCGGAAAAGGGTTCTCATGAAGAGGAAGAAGGGGTGAAAAAAAAAATCAAACAACTATAGAGTCCATCCTATACACTTATAAATGGTTCGTTATTACCAAAGTACATTTATTTGTCTAGTCGAGGCTGACAGATAAGCTGATCAAATATGATCTTAATCAAGCACCTTAGTTGTGACTAGCGAAATCATCTAATGCACGCACGCCTGCATGTATACCCTTCCATGTAGAATTATGCTTTCCACGCTTGCCACTTCGCACAAGAAGCATGTACTGTATTCTAATCTAAATTTAAAAGGATTGAATTAAAAGATGATTTCGTTGCGACGCTTATAAAAGGAAGCAAACCTTATGCTATATTTATTTTAACCTTCCTAACATGACTTCTCATGTGTACGTCCGAAAATTAGTTTCCCAAATTATTATCAGCTTCGATACCCGCGAAGGTAGCGAAGTGGTTATAATCATCCCCTCCCACAAGGGGCAAAAAAAAAAAAAAAAAAAGCCTCAATTCTTGTCTCGTCAATGACGCGAAGAATTTTTATGGGCTTTCTTCAAAATGCGGATGATGAGTCTGTCGATCTCAGGTGAGGATAGTATGCTTGTTTATTCCCGGAAATGTGAAGTTCTTAGTCCAGTAGACACCATATACTGAAACTTAATCTTAGTTGCTTTGGCGCTTAACACTCCATTACCATAATCACAGTTATTCGCAGAATTAGTAGAGTATTTATTAATATATATCTGATTATTGCAAATAATCCCTGCTGTTTCTAAAGCAGCAAAATCCCGTTACGAATTTCTCAGGGATTCATTAATCATCTCGTTACACCACTGAAATAATAATATCGCTGAAAATAATTTCGAAAGAATCATTTTTGTTCATATAAATTCTGTTTACCTTTTTTAATATACATACACAGAAGTTCCTCTTTATTTTACTTAAATATCGACTTTAAAACCAATAATAAATAAATAGACAAAATGCGTCCTAAAAAGTAAAAATATTTGTTCAGGAATTATTTTTAAAGGCAGTTTATTTATGAGAAGTATGGGTTATAAGTGCATTCATATACAATTTTAATAAACCATACATTCATAAATAGGGCAAGTAGATACAACTTATAATTTGTTGATTTTAATGTTTAATTTTTTTTTTTTTTTTTTTTCGCACACCAATAAGCGTTGAGCTATGTAAAAGGTTTTTCAATTAAATATGTTTCGGGGATCTTTATGAATTTTGCTGGAGAATTCAATAAGATTAATAGGGACAGTGTTCTGATGATGCAGAGGCTTACAAATTGCTCATCTCAAATTTATTCTGTGACAAAAGGCTATTTCAAGAGCAGAACTGTGACTATAAAATCAGAATGTGGATCAATCAAGCAGACGGTGATTAAAGGTTGCCTGAAGGAATAATAATTCGGGCCACTTAGGCAAATCTGATCCTTGAGGACTGGCTTCGTAAGGATTTTGGGAACTTTGCAATGGTGGCACATACTGATGATTTAGTGCTTTTGGTTGAGGGAATTCCAACTGATCTTGGAGAGGATGAAGAACTTGGTGCTAGACGCGCCTAGAAAATGTTGTAGCCTACATCGACTGAAGGTTTCATGCGGCAAAACAAAGACTGTTATTAAAGAGTAGATTGATGTGAAACAGACCACGGAAGTAGTATATACCATGATAGTAGTATATTAGCTTGGTGGCAGTTATTAACTACTGGGGGGGGGGGTGAATTGGATAACATGTTGAACTGTGGGTCACACATTCATTATATCACGGAAAAGGTCAAAAAGGTGTTGAATGGGGCATTAAGGTAAACCACCTGGCTTGCTATGCGATTGCGTCTTCCTGCCCATTGTTACGTATGGCGCTTCCATATGGATGAGGAGTGGAATGTGTAGGCAGCACAGCCGTAAATTGTATTTGGCACAAAGAATGATGCTCTTGAAAATAATTAAAGACTGTCGCACTGCATCAACTGAAGGACTCTAAGTGATCTCTCGTAGGCACCAGTATGGCTTCAGGAAGGGATCCTCCACGGAATATGCCACTGCACCCCTTGTAAAACACTGTACATATTCCACAACAGTCTATGAAATGGCCATCTTTGTGGATTTTGAGGGTGCTTTTGATACTCTTTGGTGGGGGAGTTCCCTCAGGTCCCCTAGACTGGCAAACTGCAATCAATATCTTTATAAAGTCATAAGATCCTACTTCAGTAACAGATCGATTCAGGTCATCGCCCAACACCTGTCATATTCAAAATTTATAAACAGAGGTTGCCACACAGGGGGCGCACGATAGCCTTAGATGCTGATGCGCCATTAAACTTCTAATAACCAACCACACAGGGGTCAGTGCTAAAACCACTCCTTTGGAAATCCGAACTTGACCAGTGGCTCACAAGAAACTTTGACAACTCCGTCAATTTCGCCTAATCAGACGACTTCGTTATTTGCACTGCAGGTTGATCCAGGAGAACCCTTGAAGCCCGAGCAAAGATTGTCCTGGATGACCTGGTAAGCTGGAGCCTCACAAATAAATTAAAAATATCAAAAACAAAAACAAAGCTAATGATCTTAAAAAATAGGTTGGATTACCGCAGACCCCCTAAAGTGCTTATTCACGAGAAGAAAATTCCATATGTGGCACAAACTAAACACCTTGGCATCAAATTGGACAACAGGCTCAGTTTCCAACCACACGTGAACAGTTTAGCAAACAAAACCAAAGCTTTCACCGCAGCAATCATCAGGATCTCCCGTTCGGACTGGGGACTCACCAAAAGAACCCTATCTCTCTATTATAAAGCTGTGTTCTTGCCAGTTGCCTCCTGTGCTGCTGGGGTCTGGTTCCATAGAGTCACTAACAGTAAAATCCGGGCCAAACTCCTTTCTATGCAAAGAAAAATGCTGCTTGTGACACACCGAGTATCAAGAACAACCTCAACTAATTCGGACATGCGACAAATTATTGCTCCTGTGGGGAAGAGGAATCCTGAAACCACATCATATTGTCCTGCCCCAACTATGAAGAACGGACAACACTTAAAAATAAGGTTCAGAACATGTCAGAAGTCATTCTATTAGAATGAGCAGCAGCCTGGAAAGCAATGTAATGGCAATTTCAAGGACTGCTGGGAGTCATGGTAGATCAAGTATATACATAGGCAGTGTTAGGGTAACTAAGAGTAGGAACAGATGCATGTATGCTTGCATGTACACCAATGGTAGGAGTATAGTTAATAAATTTGATGAGCTTGAAGTACTAGTCAAGACATCGAAGGCAAATATTCTTGGGATATCAGAGACATGGTGTCACACAGATATAAGCAGTGAAGAATTGGAATTTGGGGAGTAAAATGTGTACAGGAAAGATAGAAAGCACAGGAAGGGAGGGGGGGATTATGATGTTAGTTAAGAAACACATAAAATCTAAGAAAGTGCATCCAATTGATGTTGGTGGACAATCCCGTGCTGAGTCTGTTTGGTGTGAAATAAGCACTGGGAAAGGAAAAATGAGAGTAGCTGAGTGTTATAGGCCTAATGAATCTGATGCCTAATGAATTGTGCAGAGAAATAGAGTAGGCCAGTAAATCAGAATGTCTTATAATGGGGCGGGGGGTGTTTAACTTTCCAAATATTGAGTGGAACTTGAGGGTTGGTACACTCGCACACTAGCAAGACTTTTGTGGATTTATTGAATGACTGTTTTCTACAGCAACATGTTCGAGAGGCAACCAGAGGGAGTAATACTCTTGGTCTGATTATCAGCAGTGATTATTCATGTGATCAGAATTTGCAAATAAAGGAACCACTGGGTGACAAGTGATCACAATGTACTGATGTGGGAATTACTTAAAGATTTACTTACCGTGAAGGCTAAAGGGAAGAGCTTTTGCTTTCGTAAAGGTGGCTACAGAGGTCTCAGACAGTTATTAAATTCTGTACAGTGGGATGAACTGATGATGGTACCAACGTTGAATTCTAAATGGGAAGCCTTCAGGGACTTAATTTTGGAGGCTACTAGGCTTTTCATTCCAAATAAGACATACTGTTCAGGCCTAAATGGATATCAGATGAATTATTGAGGCTCGTGGCAGAGAAGAATAATGTACGGGATGCATATAAAGTATCAGGTGAAACAGAAGCCTATGGCAGGTATAAACTAGTCTGTAATCAAGTCACAAAGGAGGTTAGGCAGGCGAAGGTAGATTACGAGAAATCTTTGGCAAATGATACAAAGAAAAACAGCAAAGAGTTCTTTACTTATGTAAACTCTAGAAGAAAAGGGTTGAATCAGATTCGACCACTTAACCTAGATGGGCTGACTATTGATGATCATGCTCAGATAGCTAATAAACTGAATGCGTATTTTGCATCTATATTCAAGGGTGGAATGCCAGAAGTTTATCAAACTCTAACAGGGAACTAAGTGATTTTGTAATAACTGAGAGTAAAGTGGAGGAGAAATTTTTGAAGTTAAACATAAGGAAAGCACATGGGGTGGATGGGATATATCCAGTTACATTAAAGGAGGCAGAAAAGGATGTGAGCAAACTTTAGCCACAGTTATGAGAGCTTCCTTAGACTATGGGAAGGCCCCTATGGACTGGAGGTGTTTAAATGTATCACCATTCACAAAGCGGTTTCAAAAGGTGACACAAGTAACTACAGACCTGTTAGTTTAACTTGTGTTCCGGAGAAAATAATGGAATCACTGGTTAAAGAAGCATTGCAGGATCATCTAGACAAGACTGCAGTAATAGTTAAGACACAGCATGGATTTGTTAAAGGGAGGTCTTGTCTGACCAATCTGATTGGATACCATGATGTGGTCACAAAGGAACTGAATGCCAAAAATAATTTTGATATCATACATTTGTATATAGCAGGCCCCCGTTATAACGCGGTTCACTTTACGCTAATTCGCTATAACGCTGTTCTTATATTATAACCCGTATCTGACTATAACGCTGTCACAGATCACTATAACGCTCTTTTACAGATTACATTTTTGGAATATTTAACGAAATCGTTTCATTTTATGGAGTCGATAGCTTGAAAATTAATATAAAAATACGGTTAAAACGTTTCCCACGCCGACTTGAGAAATTTTCCCACGCTCAGCGAAATTTCCTCGCACGCTAATTTAATTGCAGTACAGTCACTTGTTACGTAGTTCCGAGATCAACATTTTAAAAAATGATCAAGTATATTGCTTGTAATATTTGCGTTATATGCATTTATCCGAAGTCTAGTCATCACTCAGTACAGTATTAGACATCGTGCGTAACGAACAGTTTACTTCAACATTGTATCGTAATTAATGCAACCAACGCAGTTATATTTGCGAAGAGTTAATAATGGCCGATAAGAATGAAAAAGCAACAACGTCTGGGCGCAGTAAGAAGACTATAAATGTAAGAAATCGACTGAATTTGAAAATTAAATTAGACGTTTTGAAGCGAATCGATTCCGGTCAAAGACAAGCGGATGTGTGCCATAATTTAGGGCTTGCAACTTTAACTGTAAGAACAATTATAAAAAAATAAAGAATTCATTTTAGCATCGGGAAAGATAGCTGTTCCACTGCAAGCAACTAGGGCTACGCCAGCTATTAGGATTGAAATGGAGAGACTTGAACTAATTTTATTGAAGATAATATCCAATGCAGAATACAGTTAAGTTAAATATTATAAAAAAATAATAATAATAAAAAAGAGAGAGAGAGAGATTAGCCTATATGATGATTTGAAGAAAACTTACCTAAAAAAAAAAAAAAAAAAAAATTGGAACCATTTAAAACTAGTAAGGGCTGGTTGAATAGATTTAAAATCCAGGGAGAAGCCGCGCCGCAAGTGCAGATCAAGGAGCCGAAACTTTCAAAAAAGAACTTGTTAAAATTATTGAAGGCGGGTATTATGTGTTATCCTTCTCAACAAGTTTTTAACATAGATGAAGCAGGACTTTTGTGGAAACGAATGCCTAAAAGAAGTTTCATATCGAAAGAAGAAAAAAACATGCCAGGTTTCAAAGCGGCGAAGGATCGGTTGACGTTATTGTTGGGTGGTAACGCTGCGGGGGATTTAAAATTAATATCCCTTTTAGTTTATTTGGAAGAGGGCCAAAGTTCAATCCAAAATCGACACATTTTTCATGATTAAATTCATCAATTAAATTAAATCAATTTAGGTCAATTAAATTCATGATTTTAATTGGAATTTTAAGTTTAATTTTGATACGTAAGTAGTTACCACATAATTATATACGTATGTAATGTAGAATATTTTATATGTACAAATATTTGGATATTAAATATTTTGACCAATATTTGTGCATCTTTTCACTACCGTTTATTATTGATTAGGAAATATCCTATGGCACCGGCGGCAACTCACAAATACATATGTTACCTTATGGTAATACGGCGCTCGCTTAGCGCGGATTCACTTAGCGCTGTTTTTCCGGAACGATTTATCAGTGTTAAGCGGGGGGGGGGGGTCACCTGTACTTGGATTTTAGGAAAGCTTTTGACTCTGTTCCACACGGAAGACTGCTGTACAAATTGGAGAGGTATGGCATTAAGGGTAAGTTGCTACAATGGATAAAGGGATGGTTGAGTGGGAGACGACCGAGAGTGGTAATCAATGGACGCTGCTCTTCGTGGACATTAGTCGAGTTCCACAGGATTCTGTGTTGGGCCCATTGTTGTTTTGATATTTATCAATGATACTAATGAAGGTATATCAGGTTTAATGTCCAAGTTTGCAGTTCAAAGAAAGGTTGGCAGGGTTGTGAAGGACAGTAATGACAGTATGCTACTCCAACTGGATCTAGATAAGTTGGGAAAATGGGCTGAGAAGTGGCAACTGAAGTTTAACATTCACAAATGCAAAGTACTGCATATGGGTAGCAATAACCGAAAAGAAACGTACCAACTGTGTGGTACTGCACTCAGGGAAATGGAAAGTTAGAAAGACCTAAAGGTAATTGTGCAGTCAAATATGAAGTTCGCTGAACAGTGTAGATGGGCTGCCAGAGCAGGTCATGGAGTCTTGTCAATGATATATAGGAATTTTGCTAGCAGGGACAGGGAGGTGATTATCCCTTTATATAAGGAAATGGTCAGGCCACACCTAGAGTACTGTGTACAGGTCTCGAGGCCTCATTTTAGGAAGGATGTAGAGTTGCTAGAACGAATAAAAAGAAGAGCAACAAAATTGGTGAGGTGAACAAAATGCCTGGAAAGTAGGCACCTGCGAGGTGATCTGATTGAGGTGTCTAAGGCCTTGAATGGGTCGCGCAAGCTGAATGCTGATGGGAGTCTTCCTCTTGCTCAGACTAAGAACCTGAGGGGGCACAGCTTCAAAATGAGGAAAAAAAGTTATAGAATAGATGTGCGGAAATTTGCGTTTAGCCAGAGGGTAGTTGGTGGAACAGGCTTCCATCTTTTTTGTGGAAGCTAATAGCCTAAATAAATTTAAGGCTGGGCTGGACAGGCATTTTGATCGAATGAAGGGGTGAAATGGGAGGGGTTTTTTTTTTTTTTTTTGGCTGATGCTGCATAAGCTTGCTTTCTTGCATCGTATGCCTCTACTAATGCTAAAGTCAATCTTAAAGCCTTAATTTAAAATGAGACTAACTTTCAAACCCTTCAAATCTTCACCAGCGATGTCTTCAGCAGAAGAATGCAGATGTTTCACCACACTGGATAATTCAACAAGCTCTTGATGAGTTGCTCCCTGTCGTCTACCAGTCATCCTGGACTTGAATTCTTTTGATTTCTGAGGTTGTTCAGAGTTGTCAACCTGTGTGTGTTATTTGGTTTTTAGCAGCATTAAGAACTAAGGCCATATTACTCCGGGTATATGCGGTGGTCTTTCCCTGACCTTTCCGCATCCTCCGTATTTGGTGGTCACGGGCTCGAACCCCGATCTAATCAAGAAGCGTGTGCTACGCACTGCTGCTCCTGCCCACCTGGTTACGGAGGCGCCGTGTGTGCGTGTGTGTTATTAATTTAATTTTATTATTATTATTATTATTATTTTTTTTTTTTTCTTTCTGCTGGTACTCAGGACTGAGCATTTTGAGTACAGGATTGCTGGCATCCAATGGTATTACACTATCTTCAGCGGATGTGGGATTTTAGCGCGCTACTAAGGCGCAGATAGTAGATTATACTCGACTCCACGTGCCTTGGGACGTGGCATCCGGCAGCAATTGCTCCGGTATTGGCTGCTCATATTTCAGGCCCTGTTTACACAGATTCTGCAGTCAAGACAGAGACAATTTTCGGAGATAGACACAGGTCCTAGAGCCGCTACAAACAAGCCACATATACACACACATACATAAATGTCGTTGAGTGTGCATACATGCATTTCTTTTACTTTTGAGTCTTTGAGAGTTTTGTTTCGTTTTACAATTTTGTAAGAGAAGCTTCATTTTCTGCAGGAGTTTCTTACACAGGTTCGAATAATTGTAAACAGTGTTTCTGTTTATATATATATTTTTATTAATATTTATGTAAATAAATAAATAAATAAATAAAAACTGATCTCCACCTAGCCTTCAGGGATTTTGTGTTACCATCTCCATCTAGCGGTGCCCTGTGACATCGCTACAATTGCGGTGAGCATAACCAACGATGTGCTTCAGGAGAAAAGGCGTTGTTCAGGTATTTTAATGGGAAAATGGCAAGAGTAATGGGCGTCTTTGAAAGGATGAATTATCTACAAATTTCTTACAGATATACGGAGAAGAAGAAATCTTTATTTTACAGTATATGCAAGTGTTCCTTACAATAAAGTTGCATAGTTTGATCCGAGTCTACAGAGTATGTTCTTGATGATAGGACACGAGTCGTTTTTCGATAAGCTGCATGCACTGGGCATAACAAAACATATGAATCGCGTATGTGGAGTGAGGGAAACTTGATGCAACACATCAACCAGTGTAATGAATATGATGAACTACGTGCTGAACTCGTAAACAATGTGCCAAATTTACAGATGGCGCATTGTTTACAAGTTCAGCACGTAAATCATCATATTTACAACCTCGTAAGAACTAGGTTGCTTTCCAGGTATCTGCAAATAGGGTCTTTAATGGTTAGTGAACACTAACCATTTGTCTACTGATGTTCCTGAGGAGCGATTTCGTACGCGAAACGAGTACATCAATTTTGAAAATGATTATATTATTACCATCTAAATTGAGCAAGCACGGATGTGTGGTATGAGTTTCTTAGAACAGGTGGGTGCTTGCACTGTTTTGATACATAATGAAACTGATACAGAGAAATAGCTGGTGATACTAGCACTGGTATTTCTGAGGGCCGGATGTTCCCTAATTGCATTGGACTGGACTTGTTTTTAGAGAGAAAAATTGGGGATTCTGCAATGTGGTAGGATATGGAGACAGGTCTTGGTCTGATGCCGCATGTGGTGGTATAGCTTGAAATGATCCGATTTTCTTGCTTCGGGTGACATTAACCTCTCAGATTCATATGGAACAGAGACTCCACTATGTGCGGAAATGCTCGTGTCTAACGCAACTCCTTGAACGATGCTAATGATCTTGAACTCTAACAGCGGGATCTCAATTGTTTGATAGCTTGTGTGGTTCACTGTGCCAGCATGATTCCTTATGTTTTAATCTTCCCAGTGAGGCATTCATCATAACTCCTTGTGGTGTAATAGTGACACATTCTGCCATCCTACTGCACCCTCATCTTCCCTGAGAGGCAACCACCTCTCAATTACTGTATCTCATTGTGCCACACTGACTGGCTCCTTGTGCAACGTCGACTACTGTCATCATCAATGTCTTGCTGCGTAGTCATCTTCCACCCCGATGTACTTCACTGAATGGCTCGTTGTCTCACTTTAGGTGCTGCCGCCATTAAGTGCTACTTCTGCTCATTGAATGATGGCATCTTCAATTTGCTTTATTAGCTTGGTGCAGCTCATTATGTTGCGCTGATATTTGGCTATTCTGGCTGAAAGATTTCTCTAGTGCGAATTCGAGATCAGGGGAGTCCCTGGTGCTGAACTCGAGTTCGTAACCTTTTAATACGCTATGGATTTAACTAACAATATCAACCTTGGACTATATTGCGGACTTCACTCACAATCCCAACTATGGAGTATATCCTGGACCATGTCGCCATGGGACACTGAATGAGATTTTTCTATTAGTACTAAAATGCTTAGAATGATAATAGTAGACGGTCTGACTTCACGGGGCAGGAAAGAACCAGTGGAGTTTTTTTTTTTTTTTTTTTTATTTGGTAGTTGTTGGCGCATCGGCTTCTGTGGCCATATTGCACCTCCCAAGGTTTTTGCAGTACTTTGATCCAAGCCCGAGGCGGGAATCGAACCCGCGACCTTTGGGTTGCCGGGCAGGTACTTTACCCACTCGGCTAGCCCGGTCGGCACCAGTGGAGTGGTGAATATTCTTGTGTCACTGGGCTAAGAGTGACGATCATTTAACACACATCACAACTGAACACCATACTACGCAGTCACGTTCTCCACTTCACAGATTGGTTGGCTGTTGTAGAGTTTTAGGCTCATCAGCAACTTTGGCCATATTGCGCCATAGTCCGTAAATTGCTTTTTTTCTTTGATCGAATTTCTGTTTTTTTGCTGAACGAAAAACTCAGGAGAAAAACCATGCAACCCTTGGCTGAGACCGACTAACTCAGCCACTTTTTTAAAAAGACCCATAAAAATTCTTCGCATCACTGACTGGATTCGAACCCAAGTTTTTTTCTACCCAGTGTGGGGAGAATAGTGATTATAACAACTGTGCTACCAAGCGCTCACTGATCGGCTTTGTTGGGTATAGTACTTTGACATTCACATGGAAGGGTTTCCGTAGTCCGGCTAAGGACCGCCATCACACAAGAAATAAAACAAAAGTAGCCTAAAAACGTCAGAATTATTATTAAGCACTGAATGAAAAGTAGTTAGTATAGGTAACTGGAAACTACATGCGGCCACTAATAGGGAAAGAATGTGATGGCAAGTCGAGCCTGATGTGAAGTTAATTTTATGAAAAATTGAGCATTGTCATATCTATTACAGTAATCCCCCCGGAGCTAGGCTATTTACTTACTTTTAACGTTTTCTTCACTTTTTGCGCTTTACGCACACATGCACAGAGAACATGTAAAAGTATGATATTTCAAAAATGTCGCATAATTTTTCATATACAATTGTTTCTTGTTCACAATACTTGGGGTTGAAGCCTTTCGAAAAAAAGAATGACAAAATATTCATTTGTTCTTACTGAGCAGATTCTGCAATTTTCATTTTCTAAATTATCCTCATCACAGTAGATATGCGACTTATGCCTAAACAGCGCTGTTAATACCAGAAAAAAGAAGGCAGATGACTTAACTAGCCTTTCCACTTGACTAAGAATAAATCTTCATTGTAGATAAGCGCGGTTTAGAAACGATTTTTCATATATTTATAATACACATACGAACTGTTTTCTGTTCCCTGGTGTCCCATTACTCGCTCTCCAATACTAAACACAGAGTTGTCGTAAAGATCGGCGCCATCCATGCTCATAAAATTGTACTGTCCTACTCACTTTATTTTCAAACTGAAAAGCTTTCTTTCTTACTTTTTTTTTTTTTTTTTTTTATATATAGAAAGAAAACAGAGTTAGGCAAAATGAATATTGTTTTTGATGTTTTTTTAAAGTTCAACGCAAAATTTCGTAAACATTAAAGAAGTACAGTATATTTTTAATTAAAGACGCTACATTTGAACGTCTGTCTCTAAGAAATATCAGCATGCTATTTCATTATGTTCCAGCGGGTTTTTTTTTTTTTTTCTTCTCCCTCCTTCTCCTGTCTTTTGTGGAGAAAGTTGTTCCTTTAAGCACAAATTTTATTGAGTAATGTCATGCTGTTTTTAGCCGAACTTGTATTTACTTTGTTATATTAATTTCAACTGACATTTTGATTGAATATCAGTCACTTGGATTGATTTTTAGGAAAATTAAATTAAATTTATATATTTAGTGTTGTGTCGGAGAGTTATCTATTTTGGAATACACCTGATGATTTAAATTGCAGATGTTTCGTGTAGTTTGCATCATACATGAATGATAAAGCATATTTATTATACCAAACCTCCTAAAAACTGCAGTAATATACACACCTACCCGATACATCACAGAACACGAAGAATCTAATATTAAAAACAGGAAGCGCTTCTTTTTAAATGACTCATCTCAATATTTGTTGGGTTAAATTATCATGAAAGGAATTAATGAAAGAATTTTAAAACTGACGAGGCGTAATTTTGTTCAAACTGGCCTTATTCAAGCCTGAAATTCATTCCGCCTGTTGCGTTCCTGTTTTTTAAGCTAAAATAAAACTGATTATAAACTGAACTTAATTTTAATGATAAAATCTGGAAGAAGTTTCTTCTCTGAAGATAATACATCTTGTAGCAATATGACAAATTACTTTTTCAATTGCTATTTACTGAAGGACAACAGAATGGTAGTTTATATTATGCTATGGAGCAATCACGTTTTTGGACGACGTTGGGAGGGGAAGATAAAGAGAAGAGGGCATGGAGAGGGAAGGAAAAGTTTCATTTTGTCTAAGTTCCATATTCTTCAAAATGTC
Source organism: Mastigoproctus giganteus (assembly GCF_048544385.1). NCBI lineage: Eukaryota > Metazoa > Arthropoda > Arachnida > Uropygi > Thelyphonidae > Mastigoproctus > Mastigoproctus giganteus. The sequence goes on from NC_143575.1 coordinate 69,510,711, forward strand.
AAAAATTCCACAAATTCTTGTGCGAATTAAATTCAGTTTATAATCAGTTTTATTACGTTTTAAAAGACAGGCACACTTTTCTATTGGAATGCATTTCAGGTTGAATAAGGTTGGTTCTTTTATCAAACTTACGCTTCGTGAGTTTTAAAATTCTTTCACTATTCCTTTTATGATCATTTAACCCAACAGCCAGTGGGGCGAGTTACTTAAAAAGCTCTTGATATTTTTAAGATTAAATTGATAAGACACAGTGACTAGATAACTAGAATCCATTGTGCTATAATTAATGTTAATATAAGAGAATAATTTAATAAAATACAAACTAATAAACACAAGTTAAAACTTAAGCTAAAGTTAAAAATGTTAAAATGAAGTTAAAAGTGATAAGATAAACGCAATATAGTATTAAAAGGCTAATATGAAATTAAACGTGATAAAATGAAAGAGTTAAGTTACGTTATATCCTCGCGCTAGAACAGCGGTTATAATCACTATTCTCCCACATCGGATAGAGAAGGCATTAGTTTGGATCCGTCAATGACAAGAGGAATTTTTATGGACTTTTTGCACAGCGTGATTTCAGGTATGACTGAGTTAGTTGGGTTTTTTTTTGTTCCCCCCCCCCCACCAGAAACTCGCATTTTTCTCCAAAAAACCGACCAAAGAATACATATAATTACAGATACAATATACTTACTCCCACAGCCTTAATTGCTCTGATGCTATACGTATACACCTAACCGTCAGAAACATGTTTATATCATTTGCGCTTGAGAAAGCATTACTAAGTATTTGTTGTAACTTGCTTGTCCTTCGGTTTCTGACTTACTGACTGTCCTATACACAACACAGATTGGCCAAATCTCCGGCTCGTTTTCACCATGAGCACCTCTCACAATTTCCCAACTATTAACTGGTACTCCGTACGAGCCAAAAATATTTACCTATCTCAAACAATGTTATAATGCACTTTAAGCCCCAATCACAAACCATTGACGAAGCTGTCGTTACTCTTCAACACAGATTAGATGCATCGTGGCGCTGCTGCTGCTCTTCCGCTACAAAGCACAAACAAACGAACAATGACAACAACAGAAAGTTGTTCCGTTTCCATTTTTGGTGGGAAGTAGTGAAAATTAAGTTGTAGTTGTGGACATATTTGTTTCCTACACAACTGGAAAAGTGCGATATTCTTTAGAAGTTGCTTTCCATTGAAAAACTTCTAAAGGGAAAAAGTGGATCTGCAAACAAAATTTGAAATTGTAAATGCATGTGAGAATAGCAACGTCAGCAAAAGTGAAATTAGTATGAGGCGTGAATTATCTTCATCGTCCCTCTTCAATGTCCTTGAACTCAGCATTGTTCGTCCACCTTCCTTGCTGGTATAGTAAGTTTCGTATTAGCATGCCATCCGTAAATCTCTTTAATAACAGAATTATTATTATTTGATACTACATTTATCATGTTTACAATACACAAGACATATTTAGTTTAACTGAATAAAATCTACTCAGTTTTAATTTATTTTTTTTATTAGCATGCAAAAAAAAGTTGAAGCTGCCAGGTAACTAAATATGCTAAGCCTTTTACATTATGTTATACAAATTTGTATAAGAATACTGTAATCCTAAAACGTATCGTAACTCAAGACCAGCTATTATGTCGAGATTTTGAGTTACGATACAATTTAGGATTCCCAAAGCAAACAAGATTTAACTTACATTCCTCCGAATTATATGAAATGAGAAATTTAATTTATAGATGGTTGTAGGTGCAGTTTTTTGCTATATTGGACACTTTCGTCTTTCAAATATGTTCTAGTAAATAAATCTCTCAAGTAATAGGTCGAGATGCAAGTAACGCGCTGCAAAGACTACAGAATGTTTATCTCCTTGACAGTCTGGAAGAACCAAACTCTTTCCAAGACTGGTTTATGTTATCCTCATTATAGACAATGAATAACAATTAGAACGTTAGATAAAAACTATTATGAAAGTATATATAAGCAATAAGACAATAATATTACATTATACTTTTGCCTTCACAGCCAATAAGCATAAAACTACGTGCTAGGCGAAATATTTCAGTTGTGCTTACATGGTACTTAACATTTCTCTGGACTAGTCAAAGTACAATTAACGCCGCATTTTGCTAGTTCATACTTACGCATGAGTCAAGGGGGGGGGGGGGGAATCTTTCATATAACGAAACCAGAAGCAAGTAATTCAAAAGAAAAGCTTAAATTTCTAGCCATGGCCAAAGCCAAAGACTTTTCAAAGAAAATTATAATCTCAGTTATCAGATAAATGAGAAAACAATTTCCAGAAAGCAATAAAGATGCTAATTGCATAATAGCAGCCACAGCAATAAAGAATGCTCACTAATAGCCAGACGAGCTTAATTAGACATTAATATGTAAATAAAACATTCGCTAATTAAATTTGTGACCACGAGCAGTTTACAGAAACAGGAGTTTTGACATTATGCATAGCCTAACACAATGGAGAAAAGTATCAGTTCTCTCCAACAGCGTTACGATATTTCATAACAATATTTTGTGACTACAGTACACTACAGGTTAATCCAGAAGACAGGGGAGTGGATTAAAAACTTTTTTTCATTTTTATGCCAACCTACTTGTTTGCAAACCATTCAGATTTTTTTGTTAAAATCTGTGGAATATAATAACAGCAGCCCAAATAGCATGACTGATATTGTGAATGAACGAAAAGAAACATCAGTCGTACCACTGCAGAACGGGAAGAAAGAAAAACATCAGCACAGCACCTCAGTTATTAAACAGACTGCTTCTGATCGTAGTAGCAGTTCGTACCTGAAAAGATTTTTCATTTTTGCTCCTATTTTCCCCGACATACACAGTGAAGCACAAGTCACGGCCAGACGTTGCCAAGTGGTCGACAAAAGAGTGCAGTAATGCACACGCGTTTCGTTTGCGTGGGAGTGGACAGCTAGGCTAACTAACTGGAAGTCTCGGTTCACGAGTGGGGTGTCTAATCAGGGCCACACGTGAATCAAGCAGCCCAAATTAATCTATGTTGTTGGCCCTATCACATGCCCCGAGGACGGTATCTACAGCTGCGCTACAAGTGATTGCTGGATCTATTCCTCTTGATCTCTACATTGTTTATCGTGGAATGTTATATGCTATGAGAAAAGAAATCCCTACCCATTATTTGGACATTTCCATCAACCTGGATGCTAGTGTGAAGGAGGAGAAACTTAGAATTTGGAATGGACTAATTGAGATTTGGAGGAATCGGTGGATTTCCTCGGAGGCGGGAGAAATAACAAAGAAGATTATCCCTGCTGCAGATTTTGCTATTTCTAAAACAGTTTCGTCATGGTTTTGTCCTTCAATATCACCTACTATGTGCTGACAGGACATGGGTCCTTTCGAGACAAATTATGTTCTCGGGGTCTGGAGCCAGATCCGTGATGTTCTTGTGGTGAGGCGGAAACTTGGCTGCATACACTTGTTTTATTGTCCATTTTATAATGTTGAGAGGCGTCGTCTTTTTGAACAGATTCCCGATCTTGCTGAAAACAACGTGCAGGAGTTAGTGAACGGAGTGTCTAATTTTCATGAATTGCAGGTTTTTGCTGCTGCTGTGTTCTCCAAGAGATCAATTATAAGGAACCTATCAGAAAATTAACTGGCAGTATACGTTGAGAGTTTTGCTTGAATGCATCTGGGCTTGGGAGCTTCAGACCTGGAAGCTATATGTCAGGTCTTGAAGACCTGGAAGCTATATGTCAGGCTCCTCAGTATGTACCACTACGGTGGTTTTTTCTGGTTCTTGGGTTTGGGCGGCCCAAGACTGGAAAGCTGGCACCCAATAGTATTACACTTTCTCTGTTGAGTGTAGAATTGTGCTTTGGCACAACAGCTAATAATAGTAGAAACAGGTCCGGCTCCACGTACCGGGGACGGGCATCAGTTGGCAGCTGTTGATGTCAGCTGCCTCCTGATGGCAAAGTGGCCTGACATTAACAACACACTAAACACACAAACATTTCTTTAATACATTTTAACCTTTCCTATACAAAATTATGTATTAATTTTAGATACTAGCGTTGAAAATTGTAAACATCTCAAAATTTTCTTGTTTTGAATTCTATTTCTTAGCTATTTATCAGGCCCACTTTACAGTTTTTCTGTATTTCTTTTAAATGTACTAGGTGGAGATGGGCATATGCCCAGGAACCACCCCGACACACACACACACACACACACACACACACACACACACACACACACACACACACACCAAATTAATCAGGAGGTACAAAACAGAACAGATCTCCTTGATAGGATTATTAATACCTGCCCGGCCTTTGTGATGAATTCAGATGCGGCCAAACGAGAGAAATCAAAGGATCTGATGGGATCCGAGGTTATCGATTTTCAGCTGATAAGGGAGCCAGACCTGTCATGTTCAGAACCTAATCATTCTGGGTTACTACCTGCTTCTCCTTTTCCTAGATGACATGCAGACACTGTTTGAATTTCGATACTTTTTTTTTTTGTTTTGTTTTGTTTTTGTTAGTTCTTGGCGCATCGGCTTCTGTGGCCATAATGCACCTCCCAAGGTTTTTGCAGTACTCTGATCCAAGCCGGAGGCGGGATTCGAACCCGCGACCTTTGGGTTGCCAGGCAGGCACTTTACCCACCCGGCTAGCCCGGTCGACTCAAATTTCGATACAAAAGACTGGACAACCGAAAGTCAAAACTGATAATGTTATTATTCTTCGAGCTTCAGACACCAGTGGGTGCAAAACAAGTGGCGATTTTAAAAATCTCGTTACTAAGACCCTCAAGTCTGATCTTAAGACTGTTAAAATTAAGTCCCTACGCATGATACGAAATAAAGGAGTTATTATAGAAACTGCTACCAAGACAGGCTTAGAAAATTTATCTGCTTCTGAGTCTCTTACTTCGGCTGGCGTCTCTCTCGGTCGCCCTCGCATGGGAAACCCGTCTTTGCTTCTTTATGACATTCCAAAAGATTTAACTAAAGACGAAATAATCGAAAATCTTCATGTGAAAAACTTGGCTGACAATGGATTTTCCTTAGAGGAATGTAAACAGGAAATTGCTCTCTTTACTACCCGTGCAAGATCGTCGTCACTTGTGAATTGGGTAATAAGCTTCCCGCCAAGAATGTACAAACGCCTTCTGTCACAAGAAAGGATTTTCTTATCTTGGAGTTCTCACAAATTCCGTCGGTTCACAATTGTAACCAAGTGTTACCTCTGCTTAGGATATGGGCACACTACACAGTTTTGTTCCCACGAATCCCCTTCGTGCGGTCACTGTACCCGCAGTGATCATGTTTTCTCTGAGTGCCCTCATAAGGAAGAGGCGGCTTGCTGCGCAAACTGCAAGCGACGTAAACGGGAGTACAGCCATTCTGTAAAGGACAATGAATGTCCTGAATATAAAAGAGCATTACAAACCGCAAGAATAAGGCCCGCTTATGAGTAATTTGACTCGTCACTCTGTACATAATGTGAACAACACTACCTCTCTAAACGGTTCTACGCCAGTTTCAGGTGGGTCAAGTCTCTCTTGAAACAGTACGTGCTTCACATGGACTGGCCCACCTTCCCGTGATGTGGACGAAACCCAGAATCATCTGTCCAGGTGACTGATGCTTCTGGGTAGCCAAGCGGCCAGAACAGAACACACGCATAATATAGACAACGTATGCTTTTTCCTGTTCCCGTAGGTATCCAGCTGACATTTCATTGTCCCCAAACTGTCAGCCTCTACCACCCACGTAGGTAGCTTATTCCAGTAATTTATAACTCGCTGGCTAAAATATAACTTCCTGCAATCCAGTCTAAACATCTCCCCCCGTAATTTGAATTTATGGCCGCTAGTTCTAGAATCATTTATAACCGTGAAAATTTCGTCCTCATTTATTTTACTTATGCCTCTCAGAGCCTTAAACACCTCACCCAAGTCTCCTTTAATGGGCCTACTCTCCAAGCTCTGCAACCCACATATTCGAAGTCTTTCCCCATATGGACCTTTTTCCGATCTCAGCCGACGAGTTACCTGTCTTTAGACCCTTTCAAGAAGCACAATATCCTTCTATAGGTGCAATCTCCATACTTTAACACAGTATTCTAGGTGTGGTCTAGCAATAGCCTTATATAATGAGATTACGACGTCCTTATCTCTACTAGCAATCGTTCTATAAATCATCGATAGGACACCATGGGCCTTCCTTGAAATCTGTCTATAAGGCTCGGAGAACTTCATGTCTAACCATATCGTAACACTCAAATCCCTTTCCTCCCCTACCGGCTTTAGTTCAACTCCACCAAGAGTATGTTATTTTGGGATCACTGTTCCCCTAACCTTACACTTTGCTGAATTAAAGCATAGCTGCCATTTTTCTGACCATCCCTGAATTCTATCTAGATCACTCTGAAGCTTTGCTTGGCGGTAATCATTAACTACTCTACCAATCTTTACATCATCTGCAAATTTAGACATCACGCCCTCTATCCCTTCATCGATGTCATTTATGAAAATCAAAAACAACAGTGGTCCTAATACTGATCTTTGGGGAACACCATCTCTTACATCAACCCAATCTGAGGAATAATCATTTATCACAACCCCCTGTCTCCTGCCTGAAGCCATCCAGCTAAGGATTTTCCCCATGATTCAAACCTGTTCTGGCTTATAACGTAACCGCTCATGTGGGACAGAGTCAAATGCTTTGCTGAAATCCAAATAAACTATGTCGAAATTATTCTAATCCAAATAAACTATGTCGAAATTATTCTAATCCAAATAAACTATGTCGAAATTATTCCCTAAGTCCAGCTCCTTGAGTGACCCTGTCAAAAAAGCTAACCAAATTAAACATGATTTTTCCTTTACAAAACCATGCTGAGTATCCTTCAGAATTCCATTTTTATCTAAACGATCCTGAATTCCACCCTTGTTTATTGTCTCCACGATTTTCCCTACTACTGTAGTTATGCTAACCGGCCGGTAATTTCCTACTTCACTCTTATAACCGCCCTTGTGTATTCCGTTGGATTGGAAAGGCCAATCCAACGGAATCACTCCCGGGTCCAGTGATGCCCTCATAATTAGCCTCAATGGTTCAATGCACTCAACTGCCGCCTTCCTTAAGATTATAGGGTATATGCCATCAGCCACAGGAGCCTTACTGGCCTGTTGGCTCGCAAGTTTTTTCATTAAATAAACATGTGAAATTTCAACATCATCAATTACATTTTTTTCAGATGTTTATTTAATGAAGAAATTTACGAGCCTACAGGCCAGTAAGGCTCCTGGGGTTGATGGCATATACCCATAATTTCTCACTGACACAAAGGGTTTTTCTTCTGTAAATATCGATGCAAAGTAACTGGTGAGTTCATCTGCAACTTCAGCTGTGTTATCTAATACTGTCCCAAGTCCATTACATAAGGGTCCGATATGGTTTGTCCTTCTCTTCTTTGCATTAATATATGTAAAGAATTCCTTTTTCCTAACTCTTTGATCTCTTTGCCAGCCTAACCTTTTCTGTGGCACTATTAAAGATCAAATTGTTGATGATTTAGGCTTCAGTACTTTTTATTGCTCTGTAACTTTACAATGCCGTCTTTTTCTGCTCAAGTAATCTGGTAACTTCCTTATTCATACAACTTGGAATCATCCTCGTGGAGTATTTTTTAATGGTATATAAGCATTCAAGGCTTCTGTGATTAATGTTTAAAAGATATACCATATTCACTCCCTGTGAGATGTCTACAAAGTTAATAGAGGCCATGTTACACCTTAAGGCATCGTAATTTCCTTTCCTGGAATTATAACCCATTAATTTAACTACTGCTATCTCTCTTCATCATCAACCGTAGAATACCGTGTTCACTTCCTGTTACTGGTTCCTGTACTGTTAGCCCTATTATGTCATCTAGTTCATGGGTGATTATGAGGTCTAGAGTATTCTTTTCCCTAGTACTTTCCTGACATATTGATACAAATAACAATCATCTAGTTGATTTACAAAAAAAAAAATTCCCCCCATGTGAGTTTCCTTCCCATTTGCTCCAATCAATTAGAGGCAAATTAAAATCACCCATAATAAGCTAACTTGCCCATTCATTTGCATGTAGAGGTTCTCATCATAATCTTCACAATCATCTGGCCTGTACATTACTCCCACTCTCATTATACCTTTGCTTTCAACTATCTCACACCATACAGATTCTATACTAGCATGCGAAATGTCTAAATCCGGGAAAGCTTTCGTCGCACTCGGGCTGCTTTTGATAAGAAGCATGGCCCCACCGCCCATTCTATCTTCCCTATCCTTCCTAAAACCATTATACATACCGTACTGAAGCTCATCACCCTTATCTCCGGGTGGCACCACGTTTCTGGAATCCTTATTATGTCAGCGTTACTTGTCCTAACCAGAAGTTCGAATTCACTCATTTTATTGACGACACTTCTGACATTACTGCATAAACAATTAAGACTTAGTATTCTTGAAAAGTTAACTACCCTGACTCATCCCTTAAAGTTATTTAAGCTCGCTTCCCTGGCATTAGCTATCCACTCATTTGAAACGTGTCTGCCCTCAGAACATCTAGATAATATGTCCAGTTGGGGTAACAGATAAGAACTCTTGAGGTATGTGCAAGGGTTACTTCGACCAATATTATCAGATAAACGCGTGTCAGTATTACCCATATTCCCCGCCCTAACTAGCAGTTTCCCTGAACCTTTAAGGTATCCTCAATAATACTGGCAAAAACTATTGCACCACCTTTGTTTAAATGTATCCCGTCTCTACAAAACAGATTCCTTCTACCTAAAAGTGCGGGCCAAGCTGATAGAAATTTCCCTCCTATCGTGCCAGGGCAGAATTGCAGACACATAGACAATGTAACCTGCCTCGCGATATTTCTTCAGCATTGTCCTATATTTGTCTAACGACGCGTCAGATCAGGTTAATCCCCACATGAATAAATATTCTCTTTACCCCCCCCCCCTTAAAAGCTGACAGTCTGTTGGTGACATCATTAATAGTTGCTTCCGGCAGGCTTACCCTGGTTCTAGTCCACTTATCCTTATTACGAAAAATATTTTCCGTTTCCCTGGCAATGGAGTCTCAATAGAACTAAATCCTTCTGTGCCAGAGTAGTTTGCACTTCGTTATTCTGTTCTGGGGCCCGAATCGGAACCCACGGAACCCAAGTCAAACCCAGAAAATAATACTCCCTGAAGTTTGCAATACCTGAAATTATTTTAGAACATCTTAGGACCTACAACTAGGATGCTCACTACAATAAACCGGTGGAATAAGCTACCAATTTGATTGAGGAACAGGTCTTACTGATTTCTGAATGGGTGCCTCAAAGGAGGTAAGAATCAGCGATAAAACTAAGTGGTTCAACAATGATCAAAAACAGTCGTTCGTGACCAAACAAATGGCTTGTCGGAAATGGAGAAATTCCGGATTTAATGAAGACCTTACACTCGATAATAAAAAAAATAATAATATTAAAAAAAAAAAAAAAAAAAAGAGCCATCTTCCTGAAAAAGAAACAACTTGCTCGCTACGCAGACCACTTTTTCAATCACTGGCCTCCGTACCTCCATACCGTGATTAAGGAGAGATCTAAAAATAGCAACCTCGTGGCCACCCTTATCAGAATGCAGAAAGCACTCAATGACAGGATATAGCTGGACGTTATTATTATTATTATTTTTTTATATTAAAGCGGCCTATGATAAAATAGATATAACAGCTCTAATTACCATTCTCAAGCATTACTTCAACATTACAGGAAATACTCTCAGCATAATTAAATCAATCTTGGAGCATAGACATCTCATCATATCACATCGTAGTTTCCGGACAACATGCATTACTCATAGGGGTATCCCACAGGGGAGGAGTCCTATCATCAACCCTATTTGCCACAGTTCTAGAGCGTTTCTTGGCATCCCAAACTGATTTCCAGTCATATGCTGATGACCTGAAATTTTAGATTACATCCTCTAACAAAAAGCAGATTCTTGCCACTACTCTGCAAGCAAATAAAAAAAATCCATCAACTCCTGGCCTCGATTGGTTTACAGATTAACCAAGATTAATTAAGCCTCCAAATGTCATTCACCTGGAAGGAGTCACACACAATAATATCAGCGTCACCATCAATGGATCACGCATTAAAAAAGTTAAAACGCATAAGGATCTGTGGTATGGGACGAGGGTCTGACATTCCAGGCACACCTCCAGAACACGAAAACATAAAGATATTCTACTATGTGGGCAATCTGCCCGGAACTAATGGGGTTACACAATGCTGAATTGTTTAAGAAATACGTTCTTCGATGTCTTTACCCCATTCCTCTTTATGCAGCAACTATTTGGTCATCGGCCCGTATAACACACTTCAACAAGTTCCTCAACCTAGAATACTGGCTCCTGAAATGGCTCAACTGGCGGGCTGGCAACCAGTACACTATTTGTAGGGCCCAACTCCACTTCAATCTCGAAGTCACACCATGGAAACAATGAATTGTAGCATCTAACCTGCTTGCACTGGCCAGACTAATTACAGGATGACTTGACGCTCCCGATATCAGTGACCTAATAAAAAAAAACCCTGAATTGCTGGAAGAAGCCAAGTGGACACAAGGCTCCCGCTGAGTTTCAGTTCCAGCAACCTCAAAGGCCAGAGACGCATGTTCCCGGGGAAACAGTTGATTTGATAAACAATCTAGCCCTCGACATCGATAAATTCTGCCAGCAGCACACCTACAGACACCAGAAGCTAATGGACACATACATAAATCTACCGTTATGACTCACACCACCAGGAAAATATGGACTGGCGCAACTAAGGAAATACCTGCTTGTACATATACTTCACGTTTTATCCAGCACTTTTGATCAAATATTATCTTGCTTAGTTTGAGATACTATGGTACTCCACAGTTATGTAATTAAAGAATTCTGTAATTTCGGTTCCTTTCAGGTTAAGCACAGATGTGGCTCCTCCATGTAACCCCGGGCATATGTCCCTGCCTTAACCTGTGAAGGTAATAATCACCCCTCTAGCTTTCTGCTATCCATGGGGTGGCTCTACAGCAGAACATTAAGCAGATAATAATAATAATAATAAAAGAGAGTCTAAGAAAACTTCGACATAGAAAACGAATTTTTAGCAAAACGGCTATTAAATTTCAAATGGGGGGAACCACATTCAGATGCTGGGGTAAGGAATACTTTGAAGGGCTGCCAGGTGAAGAGAAAGCTACAAATGATCAAGAATATCAGCCGGAGAACTTGGCACAACATTTTATGGCGAAAGGTGGTGTTTGTGGGAATGCATTATCTGACGTTACTGTTTCTAGAGAAGATCTCATTAATGCTATAAATGCCTGACGAATCTACAATCGGCCCCGACAGGTTCCCTAGTTTTATATTAAAAATATGTAGCGCATATATTGTTGATGTGCTGTTGCACATATTCTCTCCGCCCACCCCTCCCGTAATACGGAATCATTACTTTATGAGCCCGGTGGCAAAAAAAGAAGAACCCCCTACAGACCCTTCAGACCACATCTATCAGTTGTTTGCTATTAAAACCTCTTTGAAAAACTTATCCACCCTACCTGCTTTAACCCAATGGTGTTTTGCGCACAGGCCTCTCCACCTCCACACCGTAGTACAGAGGTGATCCACTACCACCAATTTGTTGGAGACCCTCTTCAGAATACAAGTTTTAAATGAAAAGGCCCAAACTGATATCATATTTCTTGATATAAAGGCAGCTTTTGATGTTTCCTTACTTGCCCTTGAAAATATTTTGGCAGTCTCCTTCCGCATTGAAAGCAAACTATTACAGATTATTAAGACCATTTTGAAGACAAGACACCTGATCGTACAACGTCCAGAATTTCGTGGAGAATACACCCTCACTTGGGGAGCATCCCTCAGGGAGGCATTTTATTAACTTTGCTTTTCGCGGCCACCCAGGAACCTTTTCTAGGGCAGAATCATAGTTTTATTTCTTATGCCGACGATATTAAGTATTTTGTTGTCTCTAACGAACGAGCCTTTGTGTCAATTCCTAAGCCAACGCTATATTTAGGTAAGATTGATATTTCGGTATGGCTTAACTATGACAAGTCAACACAACTGACAATAACTAATAAGAAGATAATGAATAGAATCGAGTTATCCATTAATGGAGCACAGGTTAGGAAAGTCTGCACCTACACTGACCTTGGAGTGACGTGGGATGAGGGCCTTATCTTTAAAGGGTACTTTCAGAACACCAAAACAAAAACTCTCGCTGCCATTTGGGCTGTTAGACAAGAGATAACTGGGATTCGAACCAGCAACTGGTGACCCGATACATCCAAAGATGTATTGTTCCTGTTTCCCTCTAGGCCTCAAGTATTTGGTCTTCTGTCACAAATAGCTATATTAAGAAGTTTCTCAGCCTGGAATATTGGATGCTCCGGTGGTTGAATAGGATTGCTGGGAAACCCTTTACAATTTCAAAAGCCATTCTATATGCAAACTTGAATGTTGCTCCGTGGATTCAAAGGGTTACCATGCGTAACATCTGTACTCTTGCACAACTTCTGACTGGAAGTTTAGATGCCCCTCAAATTGATAATCTTGTGGTCAGACCACGCCCTGGGACCCGGAACCACAACCCCCAGTCTCCGAAGCGCTCTCCAACACACGGAGGGATTAAGGCGGCTATTTCCGGCGAACACTCTGAAGCTCTTTAGAAACTTAAAAATTGACCCGAACAGGTACTGCAATGACAAAACCTACAGGAAGCTTATTGCAGCGGACTTGTACACTACACTACAAATTTAATGAAGAGGAGAGTTTTCATTTCTTAAGAATTTGCCTATGAACTCTTGATCATCTGTAATGAATGATTTTTGTGTCTTCAAAAGACTGTAAGGACTGAGGAAATTACGTACTGCGAAATTCTATGAGATTCATTCATTCATAGTGTTATGACTGTTGCTTTGTGACCTTTCCTCTTTATCTGTCTATACTTATGTAATTTCTGATTTTTCTTTCTTGCTATCTAATTTGTTGTTGGATGTCCGTTTGAGCCACCCTCTAAATATTGTCTGTACAGGACTGTTAGATAAATAAACTGATAATGATAATACTAACACTAGGTAGTAGATTACTCATCAACCGATGCAATACCGCAACTCTGCTTATTGGAGGCGTGAAGAGGTGAAACCCATGGTTAGTCACCAGAGCAACGTTTCCGGAATTCCTTCCCCCCATCCCCAACTCCTTCAACCCACGCACTTTACTAAGTACTATAGGTTTTGATACCTGTCGTGTTTGGTGTTTCCATTTAAAAAAAAAAAAAAAAAAAAAATCATTAATTCCTATTTTACCTTTAAATTTTAGCTTACAGTCAAAGAAACAGAACAATCTTGTCTCCGCAAAGATCTAATTCTTCCAGAAACTTCATTACACAAATATACGTGATTTCACTTCCATTCTCAATAATCGAATCTCAATGCCCCAATTGCTTTTTCTGACAAAAAAACAGTAAATGACGCTAAAAGTAATGATCTTCAACAACCGCTGATCTCAGCTGCCATAGGCGGATTCAGGGTAGAGGTGCCGCGGCACGTGCTTCCCCCCCGGTCGTTTTTTTGGAATATATACACCAATAGTTTAAATTCCTTTTAGCTACTCCCCCCGCCCCATTGTTAACATAGGACTATAGCTATTTTTGCACTGTGTTTTAGCTATTTTTTTTTTTTTTTTTTACAGTCGGCAAACTGCTGCTGAGTGACTGCGATTCTAGTTCGAGGCGTCACACAGTTTGGTGGTGCGTTTATTTCAAAGTAATTCAGAGTTTAGCTGTGTGCCTGTGACCACCAGTCACATTGCGTTTCAGTGTCGTATTTCTTTTGTTCTGTGCATTATTTTGTGCCTTTTTTTGTGTGTGTACAAACAAGGCACAAAATGATGGCCCCCTCCTGTCATTTTTTTTTTTCTGAATCCGCCAGTGTCAGCTGCCCTAATTATCACTCTATTGTTGTTGTAATTGAGAGTTTTTGATACAGGGTATTCACTCCATGAATCTTTTCGCTTCTAATGGTATTTGTACATGTATCCGCTCTGAAGGTAGACACAATACGAGATAGAATTAAACCGATGCCTCTACACTACGATTGTAGTGTAGAGGCATCTTTTATGAGCTATCTATGGTGTATCTACTCCGATATTTTATAATACATCCGCTCTGATATTCGTTGTCAGATACTCTTTTTTTGGTCTCTGGATTAATTTATCCCATTCTGTCAAATTCTGATTTGGAAAGTTAGATTGGAGCAAGATTGATATTTTCTGCAATCTAACTTTCCTAAAATTAATATTCATAACTCCAGCTGGCTTGAATTATTCTTGTACTACTAGACTACCAGACAATTCTAACCACACTCAACGCTGTTAATCTTTTCCTCACCAACAACACTTCAAGGTACACAGCCAATGGTCTTCCGGTTATCTCAAATCACAATTTGGTTATGGTCTCTTCTCCAGTAGAGCCACTTTCAATGGCTTCACTATTGGCCATTCTCAGTCTCGTTTCGTTTGGCATTATTAGAATGCGAAATGGGCAGATCTACATGATTTCTATTCCTCTTTCCCTTGGTTGGATGCCCGGTTTAAATATTTCGATCCTAATATTTGCCCAGATCGTGTAAGCAAAATTATTTTTGTAAGGATGAAATTCTTTGTACCTCATTTCCCCATAAAATCTCGTCACTTAACTAAACTTTGGTTTTCAATGAATATGCTAAGGCTGCTAAAAATAAGAATATAGCAATTGGGTAGTATCAAAATCTCCTGCTTCGTACTTTGCTTACAGTTTTTAAAAGTATTATTATTTAATCCAAACATGATTTGGAACAGGCTAAGGGCAGATAACTTAATAACTCTCTAAATGATAGTTGATACTTCCGATCTCTGGACAAAGCCATTGCCGGCAACTTCTGTCCATATATACTTCCATCTCTGTTACAATCTGGTCATTCTGTTTCGTTCTTATCTGAAGATAAAGCTGGCTTATTACAATCCTATTATTTTTATCACCTCCGTGGACCTCGAGACAAAGATATTGGAATTCTGAAAAATCTTAATGCCAAGAAAGCTACAAATCCTGATGGCATTTATCCACTTATTCTCAAATCTTGTGCTTCTGAGCTTGCACTTCCTTTGTATAGCCTTTTTACACTTCTTATTCCACTAGCGTTTTTATTTCTGCATGGCAATTTGTTCATTCCACAGTTAAATGATTGCCAATATGAATTCCCTCAGTGTCAATCGATTGGTGATATTACGGCTTGAAATTACCGTTCTGTGGACAAATTCAATATAAAAAGTTGGTGAAACTCAGGCAGTTGCTCTTGACAGTTCCAATGCTTTTAACTGTGTTTAGCAAAAAGGCCTTCTAAACAATCTCATGGACTGCCATCTACATTTTGCAATTATGCTGCCAGTTTTCTCTCTGATCGCTCACTGCGCATGATGGTCTGATTCAACTAATGCCTGTGTTCCCCAAGGGTTCAGTGCTTCTCCAACTCCTTTCCTCTTTTATATTAATTATTTTCTTCCGCTGACTGGAAA
This sequence comes from Mastigoproctus giganteus, assembly GCF_048544385.1. Taxonomy (NCBI): domain Eukaryota; kingdom Metazoa; phylum Arthropoda; class Arachnida; order Uropygi; family Thelyphonidae; genus Mastigoproctus; species Mastigoproctus giganteus. The sequence continues at coordinate 69,526,409 of NC_143575.1, forward strand.
TCCTATGTATTGTTTTGCTGATAACAGCACACTACATTCCACCTTGCAATTTGAGAAAATTTACCCTACAGAACCAGCTTCACGAACATCCACCACAAATTCCTTAAATGCCGAAATCCGGTAATTCTTGAATTAGCGACGAAAACTTAGTTAACTTGGATCCTTCTAAAACTTCTGTGTCTTATTTCACTGAGAGAGAGAGAGAGAGAGAGAGAGAGAGAGAGAGGGGGGGGGGGACTGCTTCCATTCTCATCTTCGATGACGCACAGATATTTAGACAAGATCATCATATCTATAATTGGTATTACCTCGACTTCTAATCTCTCCTGACATAAGAATTTCCAAAATACTGCTTCCTCTGCATCAAAAATTTTCTTATTTTGTTCTAGGTGTTGACATTCTTCTAAACTGACCGTGCAAATAGCAAATGAACCTTATCATGGAATATTGCTTTCATATCTGATATTGTGCACCCAAAATGTCTCTCTCAAACTTCCAGACTAATCGCAAGAGACAGTCAGTTTATTTATTGATCCATCTCTTACGAAGTCTCTTCGCTCTGTAGAACAGATATTCAGTTTCTGCTGCATGTCTTTTGAATAGATACTACCATAGACGCTATCCTTCTAAACTGGCATCTGTAATCACATCGCTCCTCTTCCAAATTACTCAAAATCCACTCACTGTCCAACTCCAAAATCACAGAACTAAGTTTTCCTAATTTGTCCCTTCTTTTTTCTGGAACAACTTCCTTCACATGTATTTCCCGAAAGTGCTTCACCACGCCACCATGTCCTATTAATGTCTTGTGATCTCGGTATTTTACGTTTTTTGGCTTATGTAATTTATTCTATTATTAATATTATTATAATTCCCCAACGCTGTACGTCCACCTAATATTTTAGGGTTTTTTTTTTGAACACCACGAAAAATATTCCTCTTCTGTACAAGTTATCTGTGTGATAGTAAAGATTTCATATCATACGACTAATATAATCTTAATAGTTTCATTCTTTTTCTGCCCTATTTTTTTACAGAGTTAACGCTTGCTCGTTATCTAGATGTGAGCAACACATATAGATAAGCTGAATACAATTAAACCATCTCTATGGAAAACCCCCAGCCAACGGCCGTGATGGGTCAAATTTGCTTCTCTGTATTTTAACAAACCAAGAAATAAAGACTTCTTTTAAATGGCGGAAAGTGGCATGATAGTCGGTGCTATACGCGCCGGAACGAATATTTCGGAAACAGCAACCCTGCTGGGGTTTCAAGTACGATTTGTAATTCGGGTGTATTGAGCTTGACCCAATAACCAAATAAGATCCAGCCGACGGCGATGCTATGGTCAGAAATAACTCGCTGATGCGAGAGAACCTTAATATAGTTAAATAACAGTAATTTCTAAAGTGTTAATTTAATTTATAAAAAAGTTTGAATGCGACAGTAATATCACACAATGCGTAAGTTACTTACCTTGTTTAATGTGTTCTAAACAGTGGTGAGAGGATGTCGAGTAGTCAACCACGAAGGTACAGAAATACTCTGAGTGACGATGGTTCTAGGCCGCATAACTACTGTAATGTTCTTCTCTCTCTCTCTCTCTCTCTCTCTCTCTCTCTCTCTCTGTGTGTGTGTGTGTGTGTGTGTGTGTGTGTGTTCACAGTTCTCATATTCCGGCTAGTTTTGTGTGTCAATCTCTGCATTCGAGAGGTATAATCACTTGAAAAATGTAGAGCAATGGTTTGTAGCTATTGTGGAACAGAAAGGTCGAAACGTGACTCGTGACAATGAGATATTAGTAATTAACAAAACGCACACAATGAAAACGAGTCGTTTTCTTCATGGGCGCTATCCATATGGATTGATACTAATTATTTCCACTGTTTACACTAGGAGAAAATCATTTATTATATGCATCAATACGTAACAGCACCTTTACCGGAGAGAAGTGATCGATGTAAAAGTGCTGTGAGATATTTCTAAATAACAAATGATTTTATCATGGTGGATAGAGTGTAAAGTGATTAGTATCAATCTTTATGAATATAGAGAATTATCTACATAATGATTTTATGATCGTTGCAAAGGTATAAATAATATCGTTGGAAAGGTATAAATCAATACAAATCAAGATGATTATTCTGAAAAATAATATTAATTAAAATAATGGTGCTCTGTTAATTAAGTATTCATCTTTATTTATGTAAATAGTAGTGTATGGGAAAATTTAATTTAAAAGCATTATAATGAGACTTCCGTTCAAAATACTACCAAGGATAATCCCTCGCCCTCCTCTCTACCATAGTAATATAAATATTTATCGTTTCCATTCGTGATACAAGACAGAGAACTTGGGAATGACTTTTACAATTAATCTCCTTCTACGAGCTATCCAATACAATAGGTGATATCTAATACAAAATGAAAAAATAAAATAATAATATATAAACTACAATGACCTAAGTAGTAAACAATGTCGATATAAAATTAATATTCGCAACAACTTTTATTTCGTTAACGTAGACTACATGTAAGTGACTTTTACCAGAATCTTTTAGTATTTTGCCTTCGACTGCTCGATACCTCCATGCATGTGCAAACAATGTATCTCTGAAAATCGAAATATCAGTCTTCCATGATCATAAATGACCAAAATCGGATTAAAGAAATTTTCTGTATTCAAAGCTTTTGGAAACATAACCCAATACAAGAACCTTTAATGATTCTTATATTTGGAATGCTTAACAAATCAATAAATCTGGTTTACTCTACCTCAATTACAGAACTGAAAGTCTATTTGTTTGTATAGAATCACTTCTGAAGGAGATATCCATAACACACGAAAAGTTGTTGCCAATATACATATACACGCACCATAAAGCGAAAGAATGGCGTTTCAAAGAAGGAAAGGATTGAAAAGCACCTAAAATTTTAAACGTTATCCACAAATTGGAAGTTGGAGAACTAAAAGAGGAAAATGTAGAACTCATACAACTGATCAATTATCCCAGCGCACTGCACTGATAATAATAGTTTCTACCTTAAACTACGAACCGTGGCCAACTGTAACAGCAGACCTGCATTTCAGGAAGCGAGGAATCACTCGACTCACTCACTGTACCACTTTCGTCAGCTGGCGACTGACACAGTAAATACCTCTCGGTGCGCGACTTTCCGTCTCACAACCATTAACCGTACTCATTGCTGCGTGCGCAGCGAAGTAGACGATTCTGTCTTGCTAACCTCTGATCAAAGTTGTCAGGTCTTGATGGCTTCGACGCCGCTTGTCACTTTGCATTGCTGTTATCGTGATGGTCCCCTGAGGGCGCTAGTATCTGCCTCTCGCTTTTCACAACGCAGAACAAGTAATATAAAAAAAAACGTAGAAAATATAAAGTGAATTGAAGTCCTTGGGGACTTTTCTTTTAACAATGAATTCAAATATGATGAAGGGAGTGAAAGTGATCCGATTTTTTTTTTTTTTTGTATCCATTTTTCGTACTTCCAGATGAGATAACGTTTCCACAAAAATTTCCAGCATGTCACCAGACCAGAGTTATTGAAGCCCAGTTAGCGTTTCTCGCCCAGTAGTGCTGAATTTCTTCCAATTCTGTGGCAGCTTCGCTCACCTTCACCATGGTGCTCAGGAAGTCATTCATCATAGTCGGTTACTACTTTAGGGCAATGTTGACAGCTGAAAAGTTTCGTGAACTACAGAAAAATATAACGATTTTACAAGAGCTCGGCTTTACCACGTTTTATTTTGTGCTACGTAAAAAAAAAGGGGGGGGAAGGTTTTAAAGAAAGAAAAATGCAACTGACTCACAAAAACCACTCATAGGCGTATGCGACATACGAGTGCTCACTACATGTTTCAAATGCAGGGGTGCGTAAATAAATACAGGAGTCGAAAATAAGAGAGAGAAAAGCTGAAACAATATCAGTCTAAAGTGAAGCCAATAACTAGATTATGAATCATTCAACTATGAATGATAATGTCTAAATACCGACCATTTCATTTTTAATTTCAACTCCTATAGGCCTAAGAGATTGATTCAAAATGTGGAGGAAGGAAAATAGCACCATTCTGAGGAAACGATTCATTCGATATCATTCATCTTGCCGAAATCTAATTTTAATTAGTTTTGGAAAAAGGAGGGTTTTTTTTTTTTTTTTTTAATTAAATGATAGAGGTTTCTCGAAGAATAGACCTAAAAAGACAATTTCACTGTCACTATATACGTGATTTGCAGGGCACCATATACGTGAGCCGCGTGAGAGAACAAAGGTGCTCTATAACAATTTCATTGTCTGTAACGACGACGAACGTATTTTTAACAAAAAACAATGTCTTAAATTTTTTGTGATTTCTAAAGCCTAAACATTATGCTGTACACTGGAGATTAAAGAAAGAACTATCTGGAAATTAAGACTATAACATGTGAAATTCAATCGCAATCATGCTATGATGTATTAGCGCATTGAACTCCATCTCCCTCATATTAACAGCGAGTACTAGGTTGCAGTGCTCGCTGTTAATATGAACGAGATCACTACTAAATGAAAAGTTAAAAACATGATTACTATTTCAAATTCAACATCTTTGCCTCACTGCGCATTATACCTTAGAAGTTCATTGCAAGCTGAAGTCTCCTGCACATAAAAGATGTGGAAACTACAAAAAGTAAACAAAGACTGCAGTTTATCCAGAAGGGCCATATGCATCTTAAAATCTGAGCTCCTGCAGTTTCTAAATACTCACCGAACTGTACTAATTAAAGTACTTAAATTAATGAATATCACCATTGCCATCTTCCATTTATTAGGACGATTCAAATATAAAGCTTCCCCAGACTAACCATGTCAATTAACTCTACACAGTGAACGAGAACAAAAACTCCTTACAAGTGTGATCTCTTCTCCGAACTTCAAAGACCTGTGTTCGCGATGCATTCCTCCCCACTTCAACATCCCTTAGCATCAATCAAATTATTAGTAATCGAAATATCCATTTGTTAAATATCGTCATTATATTCATTCAAAAAAGACAATTTCCTTGGGAAAACGTTAGATAAACGAAGGTGCATTAAAAGAAACCTGTACAAAAATTTACTCTCCTCCGTTTCAGCAACGTCAGTTTCTTCCAGACAGGTTGTCTCTATGACAGTATAGTAGTTTCACCAAGTGTCACTAGTTCAGAAAGGTCTGGGTTCGATTCCCATAGATAGCTGGAGGAATTTCTAAAGTCCTATTCAATCGAGACTGATTTCAGTCTCGATTAGAAATCTAATCTCGGAGGGATTAGATTTTTCCCAATGAGTTACTACTGGTACAGACATAATAAACAATGGTGCAATATGGCCAAGTCGATTATTTTCCAAAAATTCAAATAGAATATATATATATATATATATATATATATATATATATATATTTTTTTTTTTTTTTTTTGAAGAGTAATATTTAATTTTGCAATTATGCACTTTTTTTTTATGAAGAACAAAGCTAGAAATTTCTCAAAAGGTGATTAGAATGGAAACAACTTATAGGATATACCAAACAATATAACATATGTTTTTGAACAGTGTTATTACTAGACAGCGGAGTACCTGAAGGGGGAGTCCTCTCCGAATTATTATTCAATGCTACACTAGTTCCCTTTCTACAGAAAAGCCTTGGCGTCATCAGTAACGCAGAAGATCCGAAAATCCTCACAAAAATTTGGCACGATGATCAAGGCGCTGATATCAGCCGTTATAGTAGAGTTTTAGGAGCATCAGCGACTAAGGCCATATTGCTCCGTGTGTATTGCCTGTAAATTGCCTGTTCTGAGGTCCATTTTCTATTTGCTGGACGGAAAACCCGAGTTCCCGGGAGAAAAAACCGTGCTACCTTCGGCTGAGACCGACTAACTCAGCCAAGTTGTGAAAAAGGGCCATAAAATTTCCTCACGTCATCGACGGGACCCGAATTCAGGTCTTTTCCACCCGGAGTGGAAGGACGGCAATTCTACCAAATGTGCTACCCACGAGGGCAGCCGTGTCATCAGTTTGAAATTAAATAATCTAAAGACATCTGCATGACTTTAGAATCAACCCATCTGAGTCAGCCATAATGGCATAATCTCTGAAAAAAAATTCCACACCGCAGTCTCCGTCCCTTTTAATAATCCTGAAATATCAGTAGACTCAATCCATTCTGAACTAGGTATAACTTTTTATCCTAAGGTCACGTTTCATGCAAAAATACGATTAACCAAGAGGTTTCACCAACTCAGATAGACCACCAAAACAACAACTGCAGCATGTAGACGATCCAGTACTCGTCAGAAACTTCGTTTACTCTACATTCTGATATGAAACCGAATTCTGGGCCGCCACCGCCCAGACCACAATTAAGAAGATCTATGCTAACAAAGTACTGGCTACTCCCGTGGGTTACCAATAAGTTACATATCTCTCCCTAACAGAGAACAACCCAGAAGTGCATTCCATTTTAATTAAGACTACTAGACCTAGAGCGGCGCTATCCACCTCATTACCCTCAACGGCGTCACAGAAAACTAGATTTTCTATGATATTCACCAACCAGGAGAATATTTTGAAACGAATTGCATCGTCCCAACTTCCAGATAACACCGTTCTTCCAATACTTATGAAATTTTTTATGACCTTAAGCCTGATGTTTTTTTTTTTTTTTTTTTAATATAACAGTACTCCCTGGCACAAAGCAAGGTGTATGACGGCCTGACTTGGGGGGGGGGGGTCACTGATCGAAAGACGACTCAGCTGCAATCTGAGTACAGCGAAACTGTGTAGGTTGAACTGAAAAGTTCTAAAACTAAAAGATATGTACCTAAGTTACTGTAATGTTTCCTTTTTAGACCATTGTATTAGCACCGAGGAAGATCTGTAAAATCAGGTCGTAATGTACGCAAATTTCGAAATTCGTGGTATTCCAAATTTCAGTTAATGTAACACACAGCGGTTAACAAAACGCAGAAGGTTATCATAAATTGTCAGAATGTTCCACGAGGACCACCTGCTGTATTACGGGTAAAAGTAATCTGAAACCATATTAAAATCTGATCTAATAAATACATTTCTTGATTTTTCTCTGTGGTCCAACACTTTCGATAAAACATGTGACGCCATACACAGAAATTTCACTAAAAGAACAGCACAGAATGGAGCCTTTACACATTATCCGTAATAAACAAAGAGAACAAAGTGCAATGGCTAATAATACTTCCTCGTCTCCCAAAGCTGACGACTCTGTATATCTAAAAAATGCGATAAACATTTAATGGTTATCTGTAGCTCCTATTGCATTCAAGCAGAAGAATGAATCTTATAAATGTCGCTTCAGAGAAATTACCGTTCCTTCAGACCTCGCGCATACAACTGTATTTTCTTTCAATAAATAGAAAGCCATTTGATTACGGTTTCACATTGTGCAACGCAGAATAAAAATGTTAGTACATCCGTGCTGCGCTGTTATTTGAAAAAGAACGCAAGGGGGCTAATTATTAAGTGCTGCGAAAACGCTTTTTAGAAACGGTTATTATAATTTCTCTTCTAATGCATAATGCAATACTTTTCCACACAAGACATAAAACCCGCATATTAATCAACCACAGGCTATTTTACTCATCCCCCCTCCCAAAGAAGAAACTAACTGAAGCCGCTTATGTCAATAACGAAAGCTCTTGTAGCTTGTTAAGCTCACGCTAATTACTACCGTACCAAGGCATGTGATGCATACATAAACAAAGTAATTTTTCTTTTTGAACAAAATTTTGGACACAAAAAATTTGATAAAAATGAAAACAGAGTTGTTTGCTTAATGTCAGTAAACTTCCCAGTCAGGATGGGAGAGCAGGAAAACAAAAAATACATAAATAAAAATGCCAACCGGTCAATCAAAGTAAAATAAGCTTCAGGCGTATCGCTGTTCAAGCAAAGAAAATGAATTTCGTGTATTGTGATACAATTTTCAGAATACATCTATGAAATGATATCTCGCAGACGCATATTTTAAAATTTCATTTTAAACAATGCGTCTATGAACTGATCGAAAAGGACATTCTGATCATCGAAAGTGTGGGTTAGTTGTCTAGAGTTCCTTGTCCTCGACTATTTCGATCATAGTGTTTCGGCTCACATATTACTACATGTGAACTAGACAATCCAGAAGAACTCACTGGAGAAAACTTACTCCTTTCATTTAAGATGATTAACTATAGCTCGATTGCACAGGCCCTTACGAATTCCTCTATTCACCGGAGGAATGCAAACATAGATCTCGAAAAAACAATAACAAGTTGGGAACCGACTATACAGTGAATGACTACGAAAGTAGGGGAATACATTTATTATGTAATTATGTTAAGATTAAATTAGCTGGGCGGGTTCTCATGGAATACGCAATACACGGTTGCGTTAGGGTAACTAAGACTAAGGACTGGTGCACGTACTACTTGCATGTGCACGAATGCTAAAAGCACAGTAAATAAATTTTATGAATTTAAAATAATGGTTAAGTCATCAAATGCGGCCATCGTAGAGATATTGGAGCCGGGGTGTCACTCAGACATGAAGAATTTATAATTTGAACAAGGGGAGTAAAACACGTACAGGAAGAGGGAGGACGGGGTTGTGAATTTAGTTAAAAGGCATATTATTATTATTATTATTATTTAATCAGGTAAGGAAAAGTTACATCCATCCCTAGACAGCAATCAGATGCTATTGGGGGTAAACACAACTATAAGAGAAAATACAGTATCTATTGGGTAAAATAAAAGATACAGAGATCGAGTCAATAATTAATTTCCAAAGTTTAACGCAGATTATGTTCAATTTCATATATACAATGAGTGGACAGAAATATACTTAGCAAGCCCACGGCGAAGCATTGAGTCCACTAGTTCACGATAGCGTTCCACGGGTATTTCCATCCATTCTTACTGCACTGCTGTCCATAATTCCTTCGCATTCCTGGTGGAGGATCCAAGGCTCGAATGGACCTTTCCACAGCATCTCAAAGATACTCCACAAGGTTCATGTCCGGTGAAAGGGGAGGCCATTCCACGGTGGTAAAATCTATGGAAAGCTCTTCGAACCATGTTCTAGTCACCACGCGGTTCTGTGGGGAGGTACGCTGTCCTGCTGTAAGAGTCCATTGCCCTGTGGCTACACGATGACCATTAAGGGACGCAGATGATCTGCACGGATGGACACGTGACCTGGACCGTTCAGAGACGCGTCTAGATGTACCAGAGGTCCCAATGTGTGCCAGTTGAACACGCCTCAGACCATTACCAACCGTCCACCTGCCTGAACAGTTCCTTGGTGATATAACGGGTGTGGCGCCTCCGTAGCCAGGTGGGCAGGAGCAGCAGTCCGTAGCACACGCTTCTAGATTAGACCGGGATTCGAGCCCGTGACCACCAAATACGGAGGATGCGGAAAGGTCAGGGAATGACCACCGCATATCCCCGGAGCAATATGGCCTTAGTTGCTAATGCTCCTAAAAACCAATTAACAACAGAAAATAGCCTGTGAACAGTACACATGGTAGGAAGTATGATATCAGAGTACAGTCCTCTGGATATGACAGTTATTAGGATAATACTAATGCCTATGATATAGCCCCCATAAAGGCAGTCACCTCCCGATTTTCCGATGCTGTTCGTAACATAGGAAATAGTATAGTCAACATGATTGAATATAACCAAGTAAATAACACCGCTAGCCTACATGTCCCAAGCGAAAAACCCAACTCGGATGGAGAATCTTGCCCAGACGTCTCAAATCTAGAGATCCCAAGTGAAACACCCAATTTGGCTGTTGAACCGTACCTGGGATCAACGAAAAATCTGGGTATCAACCAGCTTGTTGATACTCAGATTTTTCGTCGGATATATTTGGTCTGATACCAAAATAAACTACGTTCCTCTGCCTAGACGACCAAAAACTCGATTGCATTGTGAACGAAATAAAAGGTCTAATAATCAACACTCTGGATCGTCAACTAATGTCTCTGATCAAAGCCAAGTTAATAAAACTGTGAATATTACAACCAACAAGGTCCTACTGAACACTCATCGAGGAAATACACATGCCTCATATCGATCAGGTGAGGTCACGAAATGGTGACGATACTAAAGGCACCAGCGACCACCAACACATTACGAGTTATGTTGATCCATTCTCAGAAGCCAGTGTCATCAACCATAAAAAGTCTTCGCTAGAAAGTGGAAATGGGAGTTGGCAACAATCAAAGCAATCAGTAACCCATGATGACAAGCTTGGCACATGTATGTCTATTAGTGTAGCAGAGAATATTCGTCTCCCTTTCCCTTCAAGCGACTGTGGTGTGAATGATATCACTTATCAATCATCGAATAACCCTAATGTAGCAGGTCCTAGTGAGGGATATCTCAAAATAACTGAAGTCAAAACCTCTCGCTGGACCACGCTGAGGCCAAGCGACCGGCATATACACAACTAGTAATCCAGGAGCACAATGACTTAATGAAGACTTTACTAGTGGCCATATCTTGAAGCTAATACTTCATGTACAAGTCTGCGTCATTTTCCCCCCAACCCAGAATGCTTACTTACTATCAGTTTATTAACACAAGGTTCACCCCCTGTACAGCAAGTGGGCTAGGAGGGTGTACAGAAATTTTAAAATAAACATTATACACTTTTGTACAAATTTTCAGATCTTTACAATATAATTATTGTATAATAATAACTATTAAATAGATATATACATTTGCTTAATTGTATTCACTTTGAAATAACATAGATCTTGATAATTGAAGAGTTAAATGCATAGGTTGATTTCTTTATCAGCTACTAACATAACAGATTTATTTATATTCATTACATTATTGCATTTAATTGTTCACATCATCAAATTTCTAATAAAAACTGCTCAATTTTCACAGCAATCCTGGTAATTTAGTCCAGATTTGGTCTATAATTGGCTTCTGTAGGTTTTATTGACTTCGAAAATTTTCTGTTTATACTCCGGGACGACCAAATGATCAGAGGAGTGCACAAGATAGATAGAATACAAGAAATAGCATCGTATTCAGCAATCACAGGCTTGAACCCCAGTCACTCAAGGCACGTGTACTCAAGCACCCGCGCGCTGACCACTAGGCTACGGCGGCCTTCTGTAGTGCTATAGTGTGTCAACACCCCAACACCAAATCGACTGAATAGTATATCATATTGTAACAGCACTAATGCCTCCAAACAGACATATGCTGAAGGAAATCCCTTGCCTGCATGCTCATTTAGCTGCCGAATGACCAGCCGCTACAACTCCGTATCTACAGCCTAGACACAACATCCTAACAACGAGTACTACAGTGGTATGTCATGTGCATCAGCCACCGCTTAAATAAAACCCATGATCGCAAGACCCATCCAACTATCTCTTCAGAAGGGTGACTCTTAAGAGAGCATCCACATATGCGTCCTTCAAAACTGAGTGTGATGAAAGAGATATTAATAAGGTAGCTGCCACCTCCTTCTGGCCTACAGGAGCTCTCATCAGGTCATTTTATCACAATGGCCGTCTGAGAATTAAACCACCACGCTTTGTATTTCCTAGTAAGGCAACCATACAGACACAGGTATGACGCCGAAGCTTGAAATTGGGCCAAGGCAGAATATCTGTGCCTGGTCAGTTATGTAGGATAATGAATCAAATGTCAATAAAATTTATACAATTGTCACTACCCGACACATCATCGCAACACCATGCCTCTTAGAAGCTCCATGGAGAGGATAGTCTATCAAAATGTTAAAAGCATAATAAGTTGGGCATGTTGGAACACTTGCTCTTGTCGTGGTCTAAGGATATCTGTCTTACTGAGACCTGGCTACAGCCACATCAAGAGATTCTAGTCGCTGCAGACTCGGCCGGATACAATGCCTACTTCAAATCAAGAAATAATACGAGGGACAGTGGAGTAGTCCTGTTTGTGCGTGACAATGGATTTTGGATCATCTCGATCTCCTACTCGGATTTAGAGCTTTATGAAGCATTACTTGTTACATTAAAAGTCCACACTGCACTCTTAGATATAGCAGTTGTCTACTTGCCCCCTGCCCCGAATCTAGAAATGATATATAATGTTGTTGACTGGCTTCTCAAGAAGTTACGTGTCAGCCACCCACAAAGTATGAGGAGATTTTAACCTTCCACCACAGATCAATAACCTGCTGCACATCATGTTGAATAGGCTACAACCATGCTCAATCTCACTTATCAATGACCAATCCACAAGAGGTAAAATTGGACTTGACCTGATTCTGTCTTTTGGTAAATGTATAACTGATGTACTGCCCGAAAGGTCTTTTATATCCGATCATAGTCTAATTGTAATCCTCATAATGCTACCGTATATCGACTTTAATGTCAAGAAAAAATGTAAGAGCCAGCTTGTAACTTCCCCGGCCTTTGTGGACCCAAATAAATGCTTATATGCTGTCAGCTGTATCCCTTGGGAATGCCTACTCACATGTTACGCCTTACTCGCAACAACCCTCTTAACCAGTTGGATCAACTCTGTTGCAGAATTTGAGGTTTCCAAATTAGTAAGGATCTCTTCAAAATCGAAAGCCTGATGGAATTCTAACCTAACTTTTTTTATTTAAACAAAAGCAAACTCTGCACAAAAAATAGAAACTGTCAAAAGTTCAACACAGAATTAACCACTCGAGGGCTAGAGCAATATTTAATAGGGAAAAATCTACAGCAGTTAACTGCTATAAGAGGCATAAATCTGAAACACATCAGGAACTGGACGTAGAAGCTTGGATGAACCACATCGGCAGATTCTCCAATATACATCAGGAGGCACAAGCTATGGAGTTTGACTGGGTTCCGTTGGTTGACTATGAGCTGAGCGGGTTACTACCACTAAGGAAGCACTAATACAGAGTATTAGTGCTTTCTTAGGGGCCACTAAAACAGCTGGCGTCGATCACTTCATGGTAAAGTGTCTTAGACCATTTCTAATTGAACAGCTCCAAGCAATTTATAATTCTATCCTTGCTCACAAAGATTTCCCTGAAAACTGGAATAAGTATGCTGTAATCCCAATGCCAAAAATTACAAAGTCTACTCTCACGGAGCACTACAGGCCTATATCTACCGCATCTACACTCTTAAAAATTCTGGAGAGAGCTCTACTGCCAAAGTTGACCGATCAGATACTGACCAGTCAGGCTCAACAAATTCATTATGCAATAACCAATAGATCTACATTAAAAATCTCCTCACAATTCAAACCGAGATATTAAATGCCCTCCAAGCTCGAAATGAAATTGCCGATATAAAAGCAAGCCTTCATAGTCTAAATCAGTGGTTTTCTACCTTTTTTTAATAATGGCGCCCCTACTCAATTTTCTGCCTGTTAGATACCATTTTCTCTCTCTCTCTCTCTCTCTCTCTCTCTCTCTCTCTCTCTCTCTCTCTCTCTCTCTCTGTATATATATATATATATATATATATATATATATACACACACACACATTAAAAAAGTTTTCCTCCTAGTGATATTTATTCGAGCCAATGGGAGAAGAGGGCGAAGCAATTACGTCACTACAAATGCAATTAATTATTGACAACTGCCTCCATAACGCTCACCAACCTAGTGCACGTGCTTTACTGTCTAACATTTGATGTTCCATTGTAACGTTTTTTGTATATTAATGAATATTGTGTATATGTAAATAGTTTAGTCTTTTGTAAATATTTTAAATATTTGTATAGTTTGTAAATATTTCAGTTAAATATTTTAGTCCTGTTCTTTCGGATGCAACAATATTCCTCATACTTTATGGAACCCAAAGCAAAAGGCCTTTGGCTAAAATCTATTATTTGGGTACCACTTGTCTCCATACAGTGAGCATGGTTGTAGAAAGGAGAGTTTGTACAGTCCAGCTCTGTGATTGGGTGATTATTGTGAATCCGTTTTGTTTCTGATTGTTTTGTGTCGTCGAGGAGGGGGGGTAATAGAGTGTAGAGTGTGTTTAGTGTCAAACGGCACCAGGGGTTCCCCCCATCTCCGCGTGCTATACATTGAGGGTGTGAAACAGAACACTGTCAATGCCAGAGGTTTAAAAGTATATGGATTTTGTATTTGTGTAGTGTCGTGTACCGTTGTTCATCTGGTCATTTAGCCGCTGGGCCCCTAATGGGACCCAACGTTGCCCCACTCCGCCCCCGTGGAGCCAGACCAGGTACACTACTTAGTTATTTACTCTGGCAGGTCCTGCCACCTAATTTCCTGAGATTTCAGTGGCAGGGACCTAAAAAAAAAAAACAAAAAAAAAAAAAAAAACGCTATAGGTAGGGGTCAGCCAAAACAAAGGGAGTACTAGTTGGGCGATTTGATGTTGTTAAGTTTTTGGATGTAGGGCTCAAACAATTTGGAGTTGATTCAGACACTAGTTGTAAGTCAGAGAAGGGGAGGGAGACTGAAGACTGGGGGAAAAAGACAGAGATACGGGGTCCATAGGGAAGATGACCCCAAGTCAGTGGAGCAGGCCCATGCCCCACCAGAGTGAAAAAGAGGAGTGGCGAGGCCATCAGGGATGAACTCTCCCTCCCGCCAGGGAGTGGAGGCAAAGGACCACGCAAGGGAGCGTGGCTAGGGAGGCCTAAAGGCAGCAGCTGAGCTGTGCTGGTTGTAGGTTCTGTCACTCCTGGGACGAAGGAAGGAAGGAGTTTTTTTTTTTTTTTTTTTTTCCTTCTCCTGAGAGGACTGTCATATCCAGGAAGTTTCTTACTTTGATCTTCAATGGGTGGTGTTTGGGTGCCTAACCCGTCTAGCAGTGAAGACAGACTGTGCAAACTCTGTAAAGGCGGCATAGCGCTGCTCGTCCATTATAATCAGGTGCTCACAATGCCGGGGACTTTCTTGCATTTTAGTGGCAAACCTTAGCCGGAACTCGTCATATTCATGGCAATCATACATTACGTGATCCCACGTTTCTTCAGCCCCCGCAGTGACACAGCGGATCTTCTTCTATGCCTAGGGATGTTAGCTTCGCTTTAAAGGGTCCGTGGCCTGTAAATAGAAATGTAGTATGGAGGCCTGGTGAGTACCAGGGAGGAGGCTTTGGACTGATGAGGTTCACAGAGGGAATGAACTTTTTGGTTATCAATCCTTTGTTAGTGGTGTCCCATGTTAGTGGTGTCCCATTATCAAGGTTAAGAGTGATGCCTGCTGTTTCGGTGGGAATACTCTTCTTCAATCGTTGATATAATCCTCTTCTTATTACCTCTAGGGGTAGGGGTATACATCCAGCTAGCACCTGTAGAGCTGGGGTGCTTACTGTACGGCACGCCCTTGTTACGGCAAGGAGCATAGAACGCTGTATGGAGTCTAGTTTACGGCGATTTCGGTCGAGGGAGGCCCTAGTACACCATACTGAGGCTCCATAGCAAGCTATTAGCACAAATATGGCATTATAGATGAGGGCCAGAGCCCGGCGCTTAAGACCCCAGTCTGCACGGCTTATACGGATGATCATGGCCGAGTATTTTTTTATTTTGTGTGACATATATTTCAAGTGAGGATGGAAATTTAGCTTCATATCTAAGACGATTCCTAAATACTTGATTTCTGGGTATAATTTTATGGAGGTGTTGTCAATTTTGATAACCGGTGGTCTTCGTAGTTGGAGCGTTCCCTTGAGCAATATAGATTTGGTTTTCTCTCCCGAGATCTTTAGTCGGTGAATGGCTGTCCAATCCTGAAGCTTAGTTAGTGCACAATTTGCTCTCTCCTCTAAATCAGCCCTTGTGTCACCATGCACACCACCAAAACCAAATCGTCAGCAAACGCAAGGGGTTGAGTCATCCCCAAGTCCATCCCAAGGAACTCGTCCAGGACGATGGACCAAAAGAAAGGCCCCAGGACCGAGCCTTGGGGACAGCCTCGGGAGACCTGGCTAGTGACAGACTTGTACCTGGTACTAACATGGACAGTGCGGTGTGGGTACATTCCCCCCCCCTTAATAATGGTGAAAGGGAATGAGATGGAACGCGGTGGACAGATAGACCCGTTAATAACGTTGAAAATGACCGCCAGTGCAGTGTTGCAGAACTGTCGCCTCACAGCAGATTCGAGTGCGACTACCGTGCGAGTGTGGTCTAAAACAGGTGTTCCTGAAGTTATTCGCTTTTTGCAAGCGAAAGGGTCTTCAAGTGACATTCACCGTGAACTGGTTGCTGTGTATGGCGAAAAGGTGATGACAGAGAAGTAGGTGTGTTTTTGGTGCAACCGCTTCAATCAAAAATAATCTTCCCAAGAAGAATCTGGAAATTTCATTGGATGAAAATACTTTCCACGAATGGATGTAACATTTTCCAGGAAGGAACAGATGTGCTGGAATGACTGTTGTCAGTTCATGTACCACTAAATACTGTGATGTTCTTGTATTCTCTCATTTTGCGAACTCATGACAGTATTATGGTCGTTTCTCAGTACAAAGTGAAAATTACTTCACTTTTCACCTGGCATCCCAATATATTTTTCAATCCACAAGACCCTTTCAAAAAAGGAAAACTGGCTGACTTACATCAAAGAATAATATTCTAAATAAAGCGCCAGTTTGACTAGATTGAGTCCATCTTTTTAATATGTTTGTAAGCCTTTTATTACTGATACACTTCTCTATAAATTCAAACAAATACAATTAATAAAAACAGTAACACTGCCAACCAACGGTAATAATTATCTTATAATGCTAATATATAAAAAAAAAAAAAAAAAAAAAAAAGAAAGATTTCTAGATTTCTATACAAATTTCCGCCTGCGGTGGCATTCAAAAAAAAAAAAAAAAAAAAAAATTGATTGGGCCCTTCATACGACTAATCAATAAAACTGATCTGACCAACGACCACTGCTTTCATCGTAACTTTCATGGGCGATCAACAATTACTAAGTTAACTATGACCCTTTAGCAGTACAGTCGGTCCTCGTATAACACGTGTTTGCATTACACGAATTCGATCATACACGATTTATAAATAGGGGAACGTTATCTTATATAACACGAACCGAATTCGCTTATGCACGATTCGCCTTTGTGTTTACAAGAAATGGCAGTCGAACGCGGAATCACCCCAACTGAACGCAACACGATAGGAATGAAGAGAAGATTCTGAAAATGTATTTATGTTTTTTATATCAGTGAAGGGGAAACACATTTCACCATAATAACGTAAAAACCAACACAATTCCAGCTATCGGTATAATCGCAAATGCAATTAGATGGAGTTTACTACCAGTTTATAACAGATTTCACCAGCAGAAACGAAACTGGAAATTGTTTTTATTGTTTTATGGTAGTAACCTCCAAAAATGTGCTTTAGTAAAATGCGATGTGTTAATTAATAGTGTATCTCGGCCTTTACGGTGTTATTTATTCAGTTGCTACACGCGCGCAGCTTTGTTTATGTATATCAAGCGTGCCTCCTCGTTTTGTAATTGTGCTTTAAAAATGAGTAAAATACTTAAAAGGTGTGAAAAGGAAGCGTCCTGGTGAAGACACTACAGATTCACAGAGAAAAACAAAAGCAATATCGATAAACAGAGGCGGACTGGATCAAAAATTGTTACCCGGGAAAATTTATAGTGGCCTCATACCGGTTTATGGCCAAAATCACACCGGCCTCCGGCCCACCGTGGTTTCCCCCGTAAGGCTTATGGCCAGTCCGCCTCTGTCAATAGTGAAAAAATATGAAATTGTGAAACGCTTTGAGCGAAATGAAAGACCATGTGATATTGCACGTGCTACAGATCTAAATGAGGCAACGCCGAGAATTACAAAGAATGCAGAGAAAATAAAAACAACTTTCATAGCGGGAACAACTCAAAGTGTAATTAAAATCCATTAGATTAAGACACAAAGAATTGGAACGGCTGTCATCTCTTTGGATAGAAAATCAAACAAAAAGCAAGTTTGCTTACGATAGAAGCAAAAGCATTAGCAATATTTTATTACGACTTATGTATTATAATTTATACTTACGTATTATAAAATACGTAAGTATTTTATTACTACTATTTTATTTAATATAATAAATTTTTAACGAATAAAATACGTATTTTATTCGTAAAAAATACTTTTTTAGTATTAAAAAATACTAAAAATACTTTATTATAATATAATATTATTTTTATTACGTATTTTAATCGTTATAAAATACGTAAGTATTTTATAACGATTAAAATTACCCGATTATTTATTGTGTTTGGTTATGTTTTGGTTCCAAATGTGTGTTCAATCTTGGGTGGTCGGCACCTAACCCTACTTTTCTCATAGGGCCTGTTGTTCATATTGCACGATTTTGCATTGCACGAGGATTTCTAGGAACGCAACTATCGTGCTATACGAGGACAGACTGTATTTCCCAAACATTATAAAGCCGGGGATCACTTCATTCAGTACCATTTTTTGCTGTCCAAAAATATAAATGCATATAAACGAACGAGAGAGAGAATAATTTTCACTTCTTATTTAATCTTATCAATAACTCATTTATTACACAGATTTCACACTTGTTTGTGTCCCCTGTATACTTTTAAATAACTAAATAGAGAACCAACATGAATAATGTCGATTAACATAGCATAGCAGTTTTAAAACAGGGACAAATGAAGATAATTTTATGCTTAAAACTCGGTCAGACATTCAGTCTTTTTCTGTACTTGTTTATAGAGAAAACCTAAGACGAGAATGTAGTACCCACCTGTATATCGCGACTTGTCGCGCTCATGAGTGTTGCACGATAATAATAGGATGACATGGTATTATTTTTTCAAGGACTGGTACCGGACCGCGGACCACGCTTTGGGAAACGCTACTTACGAGTATCCAAAAATATTCGAAAACCTGAAACTGATATTGGCTTTTTTGACACCCATGCATCCTTCGATAAACATTTATCTAATACACTTTGCCTTCACGCAAATTAAAAAGAACTTAATCCAACTAAAAGTTCTCGCCCCATTCTTCATACAAGAATTTCGAGTAAAACAGTGG
Organism: Mastigoproctus giganteus; assembly: GCF_048544385.1. Lineage (NCBI taxonomy): Eukaryota > Metazoa > Arthropoda > Arachnida > Uropygi > Thelyphonidae > Mastigoproctus > Mastigoproctus giganteus. Next base: position 69,545,500 of record NC_143575.1, read on the forward strand.
TGTATCATCTTACGGTTCAGGTTGTGCTTTGGGGCTCCGAGCTCGAGAGAGGGAATTCAAAAGAAAACGAAAAAAATTAGAACGTTACATAATAATAATAAAAATAATAATAAATAAACAAAAATAACATGTTGCACAAGGGTCCACATTGACATTTCCTGCGGTTTTTGCGTTTCCCATTGTCGAACCAGAGTCCTCCCTACCACACTAACTGCTCTTGATTCATTACTCTTATCACATCGAAACTTCATCTCATACGCTGACAAAAATTTAAAATTCAATCAAACAACAAAAGAATCTTCTCAAGAGATCAGAACCGATATGGGGAACTTATGACGTTGTAATTTGTCTGTTTCTCCAATGAGTCTGGAAATTTAAAAAAAAAAAAATAAATAAATAAATCTGCTCTCAGTTCTCAATTATCAAGCCAAAGAAGAATAAAAATTACATGCGCGTTAAAATTTCCGGCACATGACAAAGATAGAATGAAAAGATTTATTTTTCGGATGACAAAATAAAGATTTAACCCTAATTTAGGATCATAATTTGACATTCATGACCATTCAACGAACTGAAATGAAAATACTTTGCAGCAATTCAGGATTTAAAACAGGAACCCACAGTAATTCAAAACCAGAAATGCGCGGTTAGCATGCCTTAAAAGGTATTAATCTGATATTATATGCTTCAGTAATTTTATTACCACTCCTCAAATATATTTCAGACCAGCCGTTGGACTTTATCAACAGATGATGAGATGGATAAATAGCAAACACAAAATCCCTTTTACATCTCTAAAGGAGTACTCTTTGCAAAGCCTGAAATCAGTTACAGACAACCGTCGAACGTTAAAAAAATAACAGATGGATATCAAAATATTAAAAAAAAAAAAAAAAAAAAACCTTTCCTAACCAGATTACTTAAGATTGAAAAGGGTAGGATATCAACAGTTTACACCCAGTCCACCCACACACAGAACAGATCGATTGTGAATTAAACGCCAAAAGCCATTCCCTAACACCACTTCTTGAGTGTTGAACGTATCTGATGCGTTTCAGTTTAGAGAATACTGTATATTAACAAAAAATATAGCGCCACAAAGTTCTCCTAAGTTACTAATAGTTATAGTAATTCATTAGTTTCGATTTGCTGAAAGAATTTGCAAGTAGAAAAAAACAGGAAAATGGATTTTTCCAAATTTTTCTGAGGTAATTTCGTGTTTAGGAGCTTTTCTCAAATTCTAGGGATTCAGAAATTTTTGTCAAACTTATATAGCGCTTGGAAATCTCAACCACAATTAAAATTGTTATAAAACTGCAACAACAAGAACAAATGGGGATGATAATACTAAAAATAACATTGGGAATGTTATTTTTAACATCATCATTGTAGTTTGAGTTAGCATTTTTTTACCTCTGTAAAAATATTTTTGTAATTGAAATTTTAACAGAAGGTACAGAATGGGAAGTATTTACACCGATGAGCCAAAACATTATGACCAGCGAGTCGTTATGCAAATCGAAGCAACTGCAGGTGAACTGCGGCGCGTGCGCGGGTCGGGACACGGTAAAAAAACACCTCCTACCGAGCTCCGTTAATCAGTGTTACTCTTGTTCTTCAGATGGGAAAGGCAATGAACTTAAGCGACTTTGACAAAGGCGAGATTGTAACGGCCACACGACTGCGTCAGAGCATATATGAAACGGCACGGCTAGTGGGTTGCTCACGGTCAGCCGTGGTTAATACCTACAGAAAGTGGCCCGAGCAGGAAAAACCCACGTACCGCCAGCGAGGTGTTGGACGACTACGGCTCTCCCGAATGATAGGTGGCAACAGAAGGGCGACTGTCGTGCAACTCGCCGGTAATTGGAATGCTGGTCACGGGAGTAATGTGTCACAACACGCAGTACATTGAACCGTGCTGAAAATGAGGCTGCATAGCCGCAGGCCGCTCCGAGTGCCCTTGATAACCACAGTTAAACGGCGACAGCGCACACGAGCATGGAAACTGGACCTTGAGTGATTGGAAGAAAGTCATCTGGTCTGATGGATCATGTTTCCTGTTGCACCGTGTAGACGGCCGTGTACATGTGCTTCGTTTACCTGGGGAAGTGATGGTGCCTGGATGCACCGTGGAACGAAAACAAACTGGGGGCGTCATGCTTTGGGCGATGTTCTGCTGGGATAACTTGGGTTCAGTCATCCATGTGCAAGGCACTCTGACGTCTACCACCTAGCCTCTGGTCAGGCATTGGGCATGCCACACTGTCAGCAGGGGCCATCTTCCCTGTTGGCCTCTTTCTTCTGTTTCCTACTATCCGGTCTTTTGCCCCCCTTTACTTTTCTTACACAATGGCTTTTATTTTTTGTAGGGGGTTTCATCCCCTGCCACCTCCACTCTTCCCTCTGGTGAGGTACTGGGCATGCCACACTGTCAGCAGGGGCCATTTTCCCGGTTGGCCCCCTTCCTTCGGTTTCCTACACTCCAGTCTTCTGCCTTCCCCCTTACTTTTCTCTTACACAACGGGTTTATATATATGCCCCACAGGTCTAAATCTAAACACATCAAAATTATTGGCCGACCAATTTGGTCCTATAACAAATTATCAGCAAACAACACTGCGCTCTGTTAAAATTACAACCATTGCTCAAGAAACAGCGATCATCTCATTCTCAAATCTGGTCCTAGCCACTGAAATCCCAAAAGAGTAGGTGGAAGGACCCGCCAGAGTACTTTAAGATTAGTGGTATATCCGATCAGCCTTCCTATGGCACGGTGTGGTAACGTCGTTCCCCACTAGGGGCTTGGCGGCTAACAGACCGGAGGAACAAAGGGCACAACATAATATATATCACATGACCCCCACGCACCTTCAAATCTCTGGCCTGATACAATGTCATCCGTGGAGATGGGAGAAATCCCACGAGCCGTTAGACACTAACATCCCTTACACCGTGCCTAAATAACCCTTCACGAGGCAAAAAACCCTGCCACAACCTCAGAAACAGACTCAACCAGACAATGATATGGCCTAATCAGCCATGTGTCAAGACCACTACTTGCTTCAGCATACTGCAATCCCTCATGAAGACTTTCAATCTGCACAATAAACGTGCCTTTACAATGCAGCCTCAATTTCACCTCAATCTACCATGACTGCTGCTCCAGTTTTCACCTCCCACCAATTTGATTCACCACTAAAATGCCTCCACTACTGACATTACTCAAATTTGACTCTACGAACAATGACTTCACGCAGCATTGCTGCCAATGCCATGTGGCGATCCTGAACCCGTGCTCCCTTGCATGGCCCTGTTTCTCCCCTTTCCCCCTGGCGTGGGAAGGTGACAGTCCCCTTGTCTCCTCCCCCAACCGCCTCTCTTTTCTTCTGGTGGGGCATGGGACTGCCTCACTTATTTTGAGGTCATCTACTCTATCGACCCTATACTTGTCTCTCACCCTTCAGTGTCTCCTCCCCCTACAGCTTTCTAACTAGCGTTCATCCCAGGTCAAAATTATACTAGCCCTACACCCAAAATTCTTAATTCCACACTGTATAATTTAAAACTCATTTGGCCTGTCCGAACCTCTAGCACTCCCCCCCCCTCCTTAAGGTCCTAGCCACTGAAATCTCAGGAAATTAGGTGGCAGGACCTGCCAGAGTACTTAATTAAAAATACTGGTTTACCTGACCTCCCTCCACTGGGCTTAGTGTGGGCAATGTTGCGCTAAAATCGGTCCAGTGGCTAAATGGCCAGATGAACAACTGTATGCAACATTACACCCAACAATATCCATACACTTTTAAATCTCTGACCTTTAAGGAGTACTGTAGCACATGACAATGTAGACTACGCGGGGTTGGGAGAAACTCCTGGTGCTGTTAGACCCTAAACACACTTTACCTAAACACAACCTTCCTACTCACCGGACACAGAGCCTTCAGAGCCAAACTCACAGCCCTGAGCATCACTGACGATCCTGCCTGCTGCTGTGGAGAGTTGGAGAGCTGGCACCATCTTATGCATGAATGTCAGATCCTAGTGATAAGCTGGCAGCTTATCACTAGGATCACCTTCCTGCCTAGAGACCGGGAAAACCACCGTCTTAGCAGCAAACAGGAATATATAAAGTAAAGTAAAAGTAAAGTGCAGCCGTTATCAACCCACTGCAGGATGGAAGCCTCCTCAACAATTCATGCTGAGGGAAATGGACCATAATCTGCCATGCTGGTCCAGTGCTGGTTGGCAGATCGACCGTATTCAGCAGTCAGGGGCTTGAACCCCGGCCTACTCAAAGAGCGTGTGCTACTGCACTCCCGCTCCTGACCACTTGGCCACGATTATATAGCTATCTCCAAATTTGGAGACCTCTACAAGCGAAGACGTAACGTGATTGCACAACAACTCAATCAACCATGACAGCAATAAAAATGAGGAGGCCCCCAGAAGATAGACTGAGTCTGCACCTATGATAGACAGCTACTGCGATAAAGCTTCTAATGAAGCATCTGCCTCCTGCCTTTTGGCTTATTGAACAGAGCACCCTAACCAGCCCACTTCCTTTCCTCTCCCCTGGCGGGGATGACATCGTCCCCCCCCCCATCGAGCAAATATGGAGATGTACAAAAGAACTGAATGAAGACGAACAGTGGCTGACTTTGGCGGCCTGAGCCAAGCACTCTTTCCCGGCTCTCTAACTCCTCTTCCAAGCAGGGGGACGAATCCACTCGTCGCCTCGCTCTCCTGCTACCCCATTCTCCCCTTGGTGGTTCTTACCACTGCTAAACTTGGGGGGGCGCCTTCCCTGTAGTCCCATACTTCTACCTGTCACCCCCCCTGAGCCTTCAATCTCTCCCCACACTCTTAACATTTGTAACCATGTACGTAAGGACTAAATTTAACTCAAATTCAACAGTGGCTGACTTTGGCAGCCTGAGCCAAGCACTCTTTCCCGGCTCTCTAACTCCTCTTCCAAGCAGGGGGACGAATCCACTCGTCGCCTCGCTCTCCTGCTACCCCATTCTCCCCTTGGTGGTTCTTACCACTGCTAAACTTGGGGGGGCGCCTTCCCTGTAGTCCCATACTTCTACCTGTCACCCCCCCTGAGCCTTCAATCTCTCCCCACACTCTTAACTTTTGTAACCATGTACGTAAGGACTAAATTTAACTCAAATTCAATCAACCTTTAATCCTTTTGGAATAACATTACTAAAGCGATAAGCTTTTTTTAAGGCCCTAGCCACTGAAATCTCCGGAAACTAGGTGGCAGGGCCGGCCCGAGTGTTGAATATAAAAGTACTGGGTACCCTGACCTGCCTCCACTGGAAAAGTGTCGGCAACGGGGGGTGGGGATCCCACGAGGGGCCCAACGGCTAAATGTTGAGAGATACAACATACCATGACACTACCCAACAGGGCACTACCCATATACTTTTTATAAATCTCTATAAAGTCTGCATTCCCAGATCTCTGTGTTACACTTACAATGCATAAAACGCAGAGATGGGGGAACCCCTGGTGCCGGTAGACATCAAATACTTCACACTTCATCTAAACATCATTGCTGCCCACGTACACCCTTTCATGGCAACGGTCTTCCCCTCTGGTGGTGCCGTCTTTCAGAAGGATAATGCGCCATGCCACACCGCCAAGATTATTCGAGACTGGTTAACGGAACATGAGGAAGACTTCTAGGTATTACCCTAGCCTCCAAATTCCGAAGACATCAATCCCATCGAGCATCTCTGGTTTGTGTTGGAACAGCAACTCCGATCTGCGGCGTGTCAACCACGAACCTTACAGGAGTTAAAGGATCTGTTAGTTTTACGTTTTAGTACCAGATACCACAAGACACATTTAGAAATCTTGTAGCGTCCATGCCTCACTTGGTACGAGCTATTTCGGCTGCGTGTGGAGGACAAACATCATATTAGGGAGATGGTCATAATGTTTTGGCTCATCGGTGTATTTATTGGTGGAATTGCGCCAACAAAGTGAAAGAATGAATTTTAATGTCCACTACTTCATGTAACGACGATATATGATCTTCAGAAGATAATACAGTTCAGATTACAGCAATTCCGCTGAATTTAAAACTGTAGATTTTTTTATGTAAAAATTAAAATGTGCTACCGTTATTTTTATCTTAGTTTAATAATATGAAATACCTTATTCCGTAGTCGAGTGGTCAGGAGCGGGAGTGCAGTTGTTGTTGTTATTTAGGAGCATTAGCCACTAAGGCCATATTGCTCTGGGGATATGCGGTGGTCATTCCCTGACCTTTCCGCATCCTCCGTATTTGGTGGCTCACGGGCTCGAACCCCGTTCTAATCAAGTGCTACGCACTGCTGCTCCTGCCCACCTGGCTACGGAGGCGCCCGGGAGTGCAGTAGCACACGCTCCTTGAATAGACCGGGGTTCAAGCCCCTGACTGCTAAATACGGTTGATTTGCCAACCAGCACTGGACCAGCGTGGCAGATTATGGTCCATTTCCCTCAACATGAATTGTCGAGGAGGCTTCCATCCTGTAGTGCAGCGCTTCTCAAAGTGGGCGATATCTCCCCCTGGGGGTGTTTGAATTATCCATGGGGGTGCTAGGCATGACAGGGGGCGATAGGCCATCAACTCTGCAAGGTAAAGAATCTTTACTACTAGCATACGTACGTTTCATAAAAGATGAAAAGTTGAACGAAGAATTATTATTTGCAAGATGTCTAGAAACGTATACCTAAGGCGAGTCTATATTTCAGGTTACTGAAAAGTTTTTTAAAGACGGAAATTCCACTTACAGATGTACTTGATTGTGCAACGGATGGAGCACCATCAATGATTAGCCGTTACAAGAGTTTTATGGCTTATTTAAAAAAAAAATGCTGTGCCAAATATTATTACTGTTCATTGTGTCATTCACCGTCAGCATTTAGTTGCGAAAAAACTTGGTGATCAACTGCACAATTCTCTACAAATTGTTATTACTGCTATAAACAAAATTAAAGCACATTCTTTGAATGATCGTATATTTCGAAAGCTTTGTGATCAAAACAGTGAAGATTTTGAACGATTGCTACTTCACTCCGCGGATCGGTGGCTGTCAAAAGGCAACTGTCTCAATAGATTTTATGAACTCTTTGATACTGTTGTCGAGTTTTTTGAAGATAGGAACAACGACCTTAGTAATGACCTCAAGAAAATGAAAACTGATATTGCTTATCGTGCAGATTTATTTACTAGATTCAACTCAATGAACTTACATTTACAAGGACAAGATGTAACTCTTATTAAGGCGAAAACTCAAATTTCAGCATTTATTTCAAAACTAAAGCTTTTTATGCGCAAGTAGGACGACGTGAATTGTATCAATTTCCAAATCTGTTGGAAATAGAGAAAAAAGAAAAAATACCTGATGAAACTCTACTAACGTTTTGTAATCATCTAGAAAGATTGCACAAAGATATGCAGGAAAGGTTCGAAGATCTCCTTAATTTGAAAATTCCCGAATGGATTATAAATCCTTTTTTAAATAATGACGATGGTGAACGTTTTGTAAAAGAAGAATTGATTGAGTTACAAAATGAAGTTGAACTGAAGCCAAAATTTCAAAATTCATATCAGGAATTTTGGTTACAAAAGAAAATCCCTGACCATTATCCTGCATTGTGGGGAATTGTAAAAAAAATTACTTATTTTTTTTCCAACATCATATCTAGTCGAAACCGGTTTCAGTGCTGTATCTCAATTGCTGACAAAAAGAAATTGTCTGGATGTTGTTAAACGTGACGATTTACGACTTCTACTTACAGATATTAAACCTAATATTGATAAGCTAATAAATCTCCACCAAAAGCTCATTCATCGCATTAAATATTAAAATATAATTAACTATTTCCATTAATATCGTGACTTATTTATGTAATTAATTTTAATTTTTATGAGTTAATTTAAGTGACTATAACTGACTTATTTATGTAATTAATTTTAATTTTTATGACTTAATTTAAGTGACTATAACTGACTTTATTTATGTAGTTGTAATTTTTTTCGAAGAAGGAATAAAGTGCAGTAAATAGTTTTCTTTATAATTCACACACATACATGCAGGGCTGCATTTACATTTTTGGAGGCAAACAGACAAATATTCATTTCAGTTATTTAGCTTCACTTTATATTGGTGGGCTAAAAAAAAGCCCTGGCGAGGACTTTTTTTTAGGGGGGCGGTGATCCAAAAAAGTTTGAGAAGCACTGCTGTAGTGGGTTGATAATGACTGCAATTTACCTTTTTTTTACCTTTCACCTTATAGAAATATGACCAGAAGTTCATTCACTATAATCGAAACAGCTAAGTTTGCACTGACATTTAATTATGTTGTAATAATAATACTGTACAACCTTTAAAGAAATATTGAGAAGACAAGGCTTAAATAACCAAGATTTCTTCAATACAGACTCGCACAAAAATATAAAATTCTAGTTCTTTCAGCCAATTTCTCCGTGAAACCCTTTAGGCCACTTTAGGGAACCTTGGGTTTCCGCAGAGTACAGATTAGGAAACGCCAATTTACAATGCTATTTTATTATTGTGAACTGGAGTATGCAAGTTCTGGCATATATAGAAGTTGACAGGTGGCAAATGCAATAAAGTACACAAAACGAACTACTGCATTCTAATTTTGCAGCGTATGAACGTCAAGGTTTCTATAAAATATTTAAAAAAATTCCGTCTGCACATTATTCCATTGAATCCTACAAATTGGATTTTGTTGCTTGTGCACCTCCAAACACAATTCTATTTTGGTTAAACAGCACTCAATTAACCATCGATTAACAACATTCGAGCTTGTATCTGATTCAACTGAACTCGCACCATATAATATTTTCTTTTTCCGATGAAAAATCACAGGAAACCCTACCCCGCCAAAGAATATCCAACTAACTAACCACAATAAAAAATACTATTGGACATTTCACCAGTAACAAAGGGACCCAAATTATTCATTCAATCTTGCATAGCAGCATGACCGAACAAACCAAAAACACACTGCATTTAAAAAAAAAAAAAAAAAAAAAAAGTTCTATTTTGCATTCAGGAAGAGGCCACAGTGTCAGAGGATTTTGCAAACATTGAGAATACAAAAATATTATAGAATTTTGGGGTATCACGGGGATTCCACCAAGTGGTTGGTTGGTTGTTGGGTTTTATTGGCGCATTAGCAACTAAGGCTATAATGCGCCATTCCACCAAGTGACGTGGGCAACTAGTAATAGTGTACATATTTGCATGTAACTAGTGTATTTGCATGTGATCCTTCGGGTATGGTCGTGCACCAGCACTCGTAGAACGTACGAAATTTAATTTTTGCTTATAATCGATCAAAGAGTCCTCCGTGGCAGTTTAATCAGTCCCCTACATCGTCATCTGGCACTCGTTTGGAGAGGTCCTGATTTGATTTTCTTCGACCATTAGAATAATTTCTAAATTCCTCTTCAATCGGGATTGTAGTAAATTTACCTCAGGCGGAGGAAGCGGAGTTCGCGCCGTGAATTATTCCAGGTTTTTCAGCCCGAACGACATATGAATCGGTCAGTGAATACACATTTCACAGATAAAATACACATATACGGATATGACCGACAAGCTAGAGTACCATTTACTTAATAAAATTACAATACAGTATAACAGATCTAGGCAACACAGTTATTACCACTGTGGTTAATTTAATCAGTAATTTTATCAAATTAACTATTCGTAAGTAAATGTAAAATGCAAAATAGTGAAATTTTTGTTGAGATTTTTTTCAATTGCACTTAGTAAAGTGTAGAATATAGCGAAATATACGTTTTGAGAGGCAAAAATACGATCGCAGCCTAGTGGTCGCCACAAAAGTAGAGTTACAAAGACTAGGTATTCGAATACATGAGATACCAGATTGGTTAGTTGCTATTTTATGGCGCAATGGCAACTAAGCCGAGGAAATGCTTATTCTCAATAATGCGCTGCAATTCCAGAAAATAAGATAATATTCTTGATATCTTTCGACAACTCCTTTGACCGATTACTCAGACTAGGGCAAGCAAATAATTTCTAGGTTTTTTCCGTGCGTGCGTGTTTCAATTGTATAATTATAGCATGTATCCAAAATTAAAATACAATGAGGCTACCCTAACTGCAGTTGTAATAAAAAAACATTCACAGAATATGAATCAGAGTATGCAATCAAATGTTATTCAGGGGGAAAAAAAAGCACATTAAAAGATTTAAAAAAAAAAGTATACACATAATGCATACGATGCAATTAATGTATCATTTAAATCCTTTAAGGCTCTATATTACAATAAAAAAAGATATTAAGGCGTCCTACGTAATTGAACAGATCTTATATAACTGTGTTCATCTGAACTGCAACTGTAATTTGATGATTTTGATATTTATTGTAACTGCATGAGTTACGCAAAGCTTAAAATGAAAACATTACAAGAACATTATAATAGCACAACGCTTATATACATCCTTGTGAGCCTGCCGACTTGGTGGGATGCCAAATTTTCTTTTATCTACATTAAATTTGATGATACGAGATCAAGGCATATATTGCCCCCAAAGAACACTGACCGTGTTTTCAGTACTTAAGTTTTATCCTTTGTTTTTCTTTCTCGCCTCCATGTTGCGTTTGTGGGGGGATGGGAAACAGAGCACTCAAACTTTCGAATGAAATGCTCATAATCTGAGAATAAATTTTCCTTACATAGAGTCGCACATTCCATTAAGAGGAATTTGGCTTGCAGCCGGCCTATTTTTCAGGGGGAAAAAAAAAATAATAAAAATATATATATATATAAATTGTTTGTAAACAGGATAAGAAAAGTTGGAAACTTTTATGAAGTCTCAAGCTTCTTAAAAGGCATTTTTATTTTTATGTTTACACTGAAGTATTCCAGCTACCTGAAGACAATAAAACACCATTAGACATCTAAAGCCACATATCCTCCAGAGAATGCCAGTTATAATGGAACAAGTCAACGCAGAGCTCACGACAAAACGCTTTTCCTGAGCGACAGACAGGTACACGAGGTAGGATTTAAGGTGCCAATAATAGCACAATCCTGCCATTCCATAATACACAAAGGATATACCATCTAGGCGATGTCATCACTGTCAGAAAACCGTCTCGTACAAAGACGAATGAAGCGTGCGGATTATCTTGTGAAAATGGTCGTTGTGCTGTTGGCAGATATGACAAAAAAAAAAAAAAAAAAAAAAAAAAATGGAAATGTAGCCCGTTTTCATAAAAACGAGATATTATTTCGTCGCATCTCTCTCTCTCTCTCTCTCTCTCTCTCTCTCTCTCTCTCTCTCTCTCTCTCTCTCTCTCTACACACACACACACACACACACAGGGTGTCTCAAAAATATTGGTACAAACATTTAGGGGAGGTAGATAACATCTAAAGGAATGCGAATCGCATAGGAACCCATAATCGGAAACGTCACCATAAGTCAGTACACGGCGCTGTTCATCAGTTCGCGAGAGAGAAAATTTCTGGTTTACTCATTCAACTAGTAGTCGCCGCACGAAGAGCATGCATAGATAAACGAACTGTGAGCTGGCAGACATGCCCCTAGTGTATGGATTAGCAGAGGGCAATGGATTTATGGAGAACGCTTCCCAGACAGACATACATGTACCGGACCACCGTTTGTTTGCGCGTGTGCATCAAAATTTGTGCGATTATGGGTCATTTAGAAGTAACAGGAGTAGTGCGGGCAGACCACGTTCCATGGAAGAAAGTGTGTTGAATGCCGTCCAGAATAATCCTACTACCAGTACACATGCCGTTGCCTCAGGAGTGTCTCGTTGCAGTGTACAACATGTCTGGCACGACGATTCCTTACACCCCTTTTATCTCCAAAGGGTGTAGTTACTGCTCCTCCAAGATCATCCTGCACGTGTGGCTTTTGTGCAGTGGTTTCTCCAAGAAAGTGTTCAAGACTTGAATTTTTCAACCTACGTTTTGTTCACGGATGAGGCTTATTTCACTCGGGAAGACTTATTCAATCAGCACAAGGCTCATGTGTCGGCTCACGACAACCCACACGGTGTGCGCCCCCCATGCGGCACAACATCGCTTCGCAATAAATGTGTGGGCAGGTATGGTCGGTGACTGCTTAGTCGGCCCATACTTGTTACCATCCCGCATGAACTCCTCTAAATATCGGATCTTTCTTGAACAAGTTCTACCAGGGTTACTTGACGATGTTCCAGCAAATGTGAGACGCAACATTTAGTTTCAACATGACGGGGCGCCTGCCCATTATGGAATGTGTGTTCGTGACCATTTGAACAGGCGTTTTGGGCGTCGATGGATTGGCCGTGGTGGACCTTGCCTTGCCCCCACGTTCACCTGATTTATCGCGTCTTTATTTCTTTCTGTGGGGGCCTTCAAATCTACCGTGTATGAATCGCCTGTGGAGACGGAAATGGATCTCGTGGCGAGACTCGTCTCCGCTGCTGCTACTGTCGAAGAAACTCCAGGTGTGTTCGACCGTGTCCGCCAATCCATGCTGCGTCGGTGTCACGCACGCATGCATCGCGTCTCATGGTAGAACCTTCGAGCATCTGTTTACATCCTGAAAGTACATAATGAAAAGGGCATTCCATGAAAACCTTTCTCAGGTCGTCAACACAACTGCCCCACTACAATTGCATAATTTCTTATTTTCAAGCCAAAATTCGTTAGATTAATATCATATTTCCATGGCTGTTATTTTGTTTGTTTGTTTATTTGGTTTTTGGGAGCATTAGCAACTAATTCCATATTGCTCCGGGATATGCGGTGGTCATTCCCTGACCTTTCCGCATCCTCCGTATTTGGTGGTGACGGGGTCGAATCCCGGTCTAATCAAGAAGCGTGTGCTGCACACTGCTGCTCCTTCCCACCTGGCTACGGAGGCGCCATTTCCATGGCCACATAAATGTAATTCGCTGATCTTCACTCTTAAACCATTTCATTTAATACAAGACGAATTGAATTTCTGAAAAGCAGAAATGCATGTTTCACAAATACAGCAGGCAGTAAATACAGACATCTTTTTTGCGTCATTTTAATAAACCGGAATTAATATTTTATAAGTTTTCCATTATAACGACATGAAACAAGGAAGTGCCAGACTTATTTTTATCTAAGCAGCGGACTGAGTGTGTTGTGCAAATAAACAGTGCCACATGTAGTGTAATTGTGAGCCAATTCTTTGTTATACTGTAAAAATAACAGTAATCGATATATATCCAAATAGTTCTTAACCTTCAAGTGTGTCCAGAAAACGGTCAGAAAGTAAGATTATACGTAAACTAATGAAATAATAGCAGAAAGCAAACTCGTGTGAAAGTAGAAGTGTTAAAATAATTGGATAGGGGAGAACATATGCCTGATGTAGTTCGAATACAAATTTCAGAACTATTGTGATAGCAAATTCGTACGAATGCCGACGAAGTGAAATAATGAACCATAGTGTGTTACCGTCAAATTCTGCCAGAATTAAAAGGACGGGCCGAAGTTATAGGCAGTTTGGTGAAACTGTTCGTGTTGAAAATATAGACATTAAATAACGACTTCGTTTCCAGTTCTGGTTGACGATATATTATTCCATGTTCCTTAAAGATTATTGCGAGGAGAAAAACTTAAGCAAATCCGCGCTCGCCGTACATAATGCATCTGGACACTATGCGCACGTACTGTTCAATAAACTTCCAGTTTTTAATGATGTACAGCAGTGGTTCCCAAACTACTGAGATCTATGTACCACTTCAAAAATCAAAAACGTTTCACGGACCACTTCAAAAATCAAAAAAACTTTGCGGACCCTATATACAGCCAGGCCACGCATAACGCGATTTTCAGTTAACGCTATTTGAAAAATTATACCACTTTTCACTTTACACGATGCAAATTTCCAGTTAACGCGATCTTTTTTTTTTTTTTTTTAATGCGATAGTTGAAAAAGATTTGAATCGCGCGTTAAGCTTACCGCGAGTCGTACGGTCAATTAACAAACGTTTGCCTGCTGCCCGCCTCAGTGTGTTCCATCAACCATCGGAAGAAAACGTGTTACTTGTTTGTCTCCTGCTAATAAAGTCAATGCACACTTGCATAAAAATTCAAATTTTTAAATGAGCCAGATGAAAATGTTAACTCGAAGGACATAACGGTAAAAGAATTAGATGAAATCTTTCGTATCGCATAGAACCTCAACCAAAAGGTTTGAGGTTCTCTGCGATATTTATTTCGCCAGGGTCCAGAGAAGATTGTTGTCAGCTATCGGAAATTGATTGATGAAAAGAGAAGTCAACACTGTTCAAATATTCCGCAACAGTCATTTCTTCATTGTGTATTTTATGTTAGAGGTTCCCAAACTTTCTCGGTTCACGGTGCCCTTAGTGTCTCAGTAATTTTTTCAAGGCGCACCCAGACCAAAAGAAATACCTAACAGTTTCGTTTAGTAGTTAGGTTCAAACAACTTAATAAGAAATGCTGAAACTGTGAACTACCTCGAGCTAGTAGTTCGCGCGGTGTCCGACAGATGTCGAATATCGCTGTGTTTCCCTCGAAAATTTAAAATATTCCGCGGCGCACAGTTTGGGAACCGCTGTTTTATGCAATAAACATTTAATTCCATAATTATTGTCATTATCTTTTACATTGTATACAGTTAAAAAGTTATTTAAAAGGTATTTTTAAAATTCTTTATGGAATTCCAGAAGATCAAGGACCAATTATAATTTTTCCTAGTGATTATTTTATATTCGATTAACGCATTTCCGTTTTGCGCGATGCGCTTGCGGAACGAATTAATCGCGTTAATCGAGGCCAGCCTGTATAACATTTGCACATGTTTTATATATATATTCTTTTATTATAGATATATCGAGTAAATTATCAGTGCTCGGCGGTTAACAGTTGTAAAAAATTACAAAAAGAGATCGATGAAATTCTGCTTTATTAAGTGATTTACTTAGTAAGAAATTCTTATTGTTCCATTCCTTCAGAAAGGAATTTCTTAATCTTACTTTTTTCAGATACTTTTAGCAACAACACGAAATTAAAACAGGCAAAACACCAAGTGAAATTTAAAAGATATTACTATATAAAAAAAACTTCCGACATCTTTGGAAAGCCGTGCTTAAAACTGAAAGCAGAAATACATCAACTAAGTAAGAGAATCATCAAGGATATCCAAGATATCATTTGTACAATAGTAATCATAACCGAAATTGACGCACATATTCTATTGCAGAAAAACTATTCTTAAAGCTTGTTCACAACTCCACAGACATCTTTAGAAGCCATTCCAGATTAGTCTGACCTTTTAAATAAACAGAGAAGTAACATTAACCCAGCAAAACGAGTTTGTTCGAATGAGCACAAATGGACTATAAATGTTTCCATACAGAAGATTGGCTATGGGACTGGAAATTGGATAAAGGTTCCCGAAAATTACTCACAAATCTCGTTAGATAATAGGTTTCTCCAGTCATTGGAAGAAGAATGAGCTTTACTGTGGGCATAAACTCTACAAAGGCATTCATCTTTTTTCCTTCCTGTATATAGCTGAACATCAAGCTGTGGCTCGAATTAATAACGCGTGGCTGCCACCACACCATTACGCTAATGTTGAGCTGCTAGTACACGCAGCTCAGTAAAAGCAAAGACGTGTTTGGGAGTAGACAAGCCATGGGCCTTTTAATTCTCGCCTTCACGTCTTCGAAACTGAATGCTTCTGAAGAAACTAGAGATGTTTAGGAATTTTGCATTGCTTCCGGTAAACATCGGTAATGATACAATTTTCCAGAAAGAAAAATAAAAAGTGTGTGTATGGGGGGATCATGTAAAAGATAAATGTTCAGAAAGTTATTTTAGCCTGAGTGCTTCTGGAGAAACTCGAGTGTCTTCCCCAACACTCACAGAACGCAAATTATAAAATGGGGTAGGGAGAAAAAATAAAGTGGATCCAAAGTACTGTATACTGTTACTTAATCAGAGCAGGCACGAAAGTCGCACTAGAACCTGTTGCAAAGTTCGTTAACATTTCATCACATCAGAAACGTTTCGGCTTATCCCAATATACGCATGATTCAGGAAGAAAAGTCGTTACTTCAATAGCTGCTGACAGTAGTTATTTTGATATAAACATGTTCATATAATAAGTTCATATAACATGTGTCCAATTCTGAACCGTTAAGTGACTATGGCTATTTGAATTTAAAAAAAAAAAAAAAAAATTACAATGAAGTTTACAATGGTAAAAACAACAAATAAATAACAAAAGCAAACATATACCTATTTGTTGTTGTTTGCATTTACTGGCGCACTTACTGTGCCATGTATAAATAAACATTTTATTATGTATATGTCAGCTCATTCTTATTTATTATTTTTATCATTGAAATCTTAGCCATTTTTAAAATTCAAACAAGCACAATTCTGTAACTTCGGGATCGTTTATATGATTTTTTTTTTTTTTAACTCCAAATGACCACTGCCATCATCTGCCGAAATATAACCTTTCCCACTGAATCAACCAATGTGTGTGTATAACAAAACAAGATAGGGATACTAACCTAGTGCAAGAAAATGGTTCTTATACTATGTATAAAAACCTAATAACATAAAACAGGCGCCTAAGACTTGAACAGAGCTTCCTTCTCTTTCAAGGAACTCGCTACATGAGGTAAGTAACTTAAAGGTTTAGACTGGGATGGGGGAAGGCCTTGAGTGCAATTCGTCATTGATGAAGCTCCCAGATGTTAGGGCAGTGGTTTTCAACCGGGGTGCCGCAATAACATTCTTGGGGTGCCATGTAATTTCGATTGCCCGCATTGCCCGGCCATACGGTTTGAAGATCAATGCTGGTAAGACAAAGGCCCTGACAACAGATGGGTCGCAAGCCACCATCTATCTCGAAGGCGTCCAGATCGAGCAAGTGCAGGACTTTAAATACCTTGGGTCGCTGGTCCAGGAGAAGAAAGTTGCATCCACCATGGAAATTCACAGCAGAATTGGACAGGCGGCCACTGCGTTCGCCTCGCTCAAATGGTGTCTGTGGAAGAGGACCAACATTTCCACAAAGACTAAAATCCGACTCTTCCGGACTTTGATCCTGCCCATTCTTCTTTACGGATCGGAAACATGGATTTGTCTCAAGTTAGATTTGAACAAACTTGAGGTATTCCAAATGCGATGCCTGCGGCAGATCTTGGGCATCTCTCTTCGTGACCGCATCACTAATGATACCATCCGCGCCAGATGCCAACAGCAACCAACCATTGCCGACCAAATCCAGAAGCGAAGGCTCAGATGGTTTGGCCACGTATGTAGAATGGGCACGAACAGAATACCATCCACACTCCTTTGGAGACAAGGACCCACCCAATGGAGCATCCAACGGACCGCGCCTAGGAAAACGTGGGCCAAGCAAGTGGAAGATGACTTGAAGAGCCGACGTCTCGACCTTAACCAGGCCAGGACTGAAGCCATGGATGGTAAGGTATGGAAGAACATCACAGAGCAAGTCCGAAACCCTGCGGCACCTACAGCAGCATACTGGTTGCGTGGCCAACCGCCTCCCCCAGCTGCCAGCTAAGGACCAAAGAAGAAAGAAGAAGAAGAAGAATTTCGATTTAAGTTACTTAAAGCTATTATTATTATTATTTTGAAATGTACTGCCCTTGAACGTCTACGGTCTGCCAGATGCTCCTTTCACATGTAGAAATTATTTCAATGCTATTTCCCTGACCGCTCAATAATTGCCAAGCGCAAATTCTTCCAAGTCTCTAGGAAGGTTTTTCGAGGGTGCCCCCAAGGTTCAGTCATGGGGTCCCTTATCTGGAACATTGTGCTTCAAGACTGGCTGGGCCGCTCTCTCCCCAGAATTGTAAAATTTTGCTTTCGCCGATGACCTGACAATTGTAGTCTCAGGCAGTTCTCGTGCGGTATTGGAGGTGAATGCAAACCGGATTTTAACTGACCTTTCCACCTGGTCATTGGCTAACAAACTTAAAATTAATCCAGTGAAAACAAAAATGACGCTTTTTAAATCCAAGTTGAATCTCAGGTGGCCTTGCCAAGTCAAAACGTTTGACAAGCGGCTCCCTATAGTCACTGAGGCAAAACTCCTTGGAGTCTTTTTGACCACAAGCTTTCCTCATCTGATTCACCTAAGTACTAAAATCAAAAAATTCACAGGGTCAATTATTAGAATTTCCAGAGGGGAATGGAGTCTTCTAGGAAGTGACTCTTTCTCTACTATAATGCTGTTTTCCTGCCCATAGTCATCAATGCAGCAGGAGCTTGGTTTTATCGGGCCACCAATTCCAAAATGAGGTTAAAACTGAATTCCATCCAGCGGAGCATGCTCCTCTCTTTTCTAAGAGTCTGTAGAACAGTTTCCACCACTGCAGTGCAAGTTATTGCGGGGTTCCTTCCGTTGGATCTATTTGTCATCTATCGTGGCCTATGCTTTCGACACAAAAACAAATACCTTCAGAATTACTTGGTATCCAGTTAAATATAAATGAAGATCCTAAAAAAAGAGAAATCCAGATGCTTTAACGAGCTAATTATCATCTGGCAGACCAAATGAGACACCACCCCTACTTGGAGCAGCCACAAGAAAATTCCTGCCTGATGTAACCTTCTTACTCTCTAAATCGGTTAAAACCTAGTGCTCCTTAACTATGGAAACTTCCTTTCTGGTAACTGGACATGGCTCTCTCAATCAAAAACTATCAGTTTCGCTTGCATCACACCGATCTCTTCAGCTGTGGGAATACAGCAGATTGGAGTCACCTGCTCTTTAACTGTGCAATCTACGACAATCTTAGGGTGAAGCTCCGAACTGATGTACCAGATCTCTCTCCAGGACGGAAGGAATTGCTTCTGCAGAATAAGAACCATCTCTCAGCTCTTCAGAACTTTTCCCCCGAGGTGTTTGCTCGCAAAAAGAGAATCAACGCCAGAGTAGCTCACCAAAACAATCCACCAAATACACCTGTGTAAGCGGGACAATAGTTTGCTTCTCTGCTATCCTGGATGACAAAACATTTACTTCAGGGAACACTCAGAAATTTCTGCGCAGTGCTGGGCTGCTCATGAATTCAGCATAATTGCATCAAAATTCGATATATTTTCTTCTATGGTTCATGTACGCAAGAATTGTCACTGCACTGATCCTAAAGGTCACCAGTGCCACATCTGAATTATCCTCGATACAAGAGTACTTATTGAAGAATAACTTTTTCTTTTCTTTTACCAGCACCAGCCTCTTCTTTTTCTTTTTGTTTATTATTTTTTTTCTTCATTTATTATTATTTTTTTTTCATTTTATTATTTTTTTTCATTGTTTTTTTTAAATTTTTATTATTTTTTCATTCCAACTTTTTTGCACTTATGTTTTTTAATATTTATTTTATTTATTTTTATTATTATTTCCCCCCCCCCTCTCTCTCTCGTTCCTCCCCCCCCCCTCTGGAATGGCCCAGAGGATCCTGGCCCACCATTTGGCATCGCTAGGTGAGTCAGAGTCTCTTTTGAGACATTACGTGCTCTAATGGAACTGGCCCACCTTTCCGTGATGTGGACAATACCCAGAATCATCTGTCCAGTTGACTGATGCGTCTGGGTAGCCAAGTGGCCAGAACATAACAACAGAATACACACAAACCTACACCAACACATTTTTGGCCCGTTTACAGTTGATTCTGCTCTTCACAGAGACACAAGGCGGAGTCGAACAGACGTTCTAGGTGCCACCCTATACATATATACACATGTCGAAATTTATACATTTATTTCATTATAAAAAGATGTACGGTATCCAATGTACCGTATCTTTTTAATCTTGTGGTGATCTATAATTGATCTTTATTTAGTACCTCTATATAAAGAATAAAATTATTATATAGGAATATATTAAAAGGTCGAAAACCACTGTGTTATAGGTATTTCTTTTGGCCAAGGGGTGCCGTGAAAAAATTATTGGGACACTAAGGGCGCCGTGAACAGAGAAAGTTTGGAACCTCTGAATTAGGGAAAGTAATCTGACCAACGATCAGGGTAAAAAAAAATACCAGATTGCTTCGTACTGGCAGCCATTTAATATTTTGCTTCTTTGAAACATTAAAATCTGCCTGGATATTATCTGACTTTTAAATAAGGATTTCATGTCTTGCTTAATTAAAAATTACAGCATAATAACATTTATAAACTTGAAACGAGTATTAAATGCGGTATTCATTTAAAAATAAATAAATAAATAAATTTCAGGGTACAAAAGAAAATGAATGATTTTCGCTTTCTAAAACTACGAAACCATTATTTTAAAGTACGTTCCTGATATGATGTCAAATTTTGGGAAAGGAGCTATGAGTATCCAGAAGGCTACACTTAATGGTTGTACACCCAGCCCTTCGTAAACTTGATTATCAATCTTCTCTAACCGATATATTTTCAGCCAAAACTTGTGGTCTGACTAGTATCATCAGGGAATAGGAGAAAACTACCAATACAAAATATCCGTGCATACGAGGTCTAACGAAAGCGTACAGAATTGAAAAGAATTAGCGAACTTAAATAAATTAACCCACTGAATCGAAAATCGAGTTAGATTTCCACTTCCACCAGCTAATGATAATTTGCATTAACTGTTCTATTTACTACCTGTGGGAATAAGTCTGTGACTAATATTTTTTTAATATATTATCCTGAAAGATTATGCAAGACAATCCTGAATACTTACATGATTGTGCTTCATTTTCATTTACTGGCTGCCAAACCCTGTATAATTCCACTGCAAGTTATGGTATATGTCAGCGCCACCTGCAACGACTGAAATCACAGAAACGTGTTGTTGGCATATTACTTCAGTTTGGTGAATTCCATGACAAGAATCTTTCCCCAGTAAGTAAATTAAAACAAAATAAAAAATAAAATAAAATAAAATAAAATAAAACAAATAAAAATAAATTCCGATTATCTTTGCAATTGCTACGGCTTTTGCAACTCCCTGCACAAATTGCTAAAAGTTTTATTCTATTTCCAGCCATTTCAGCAGATGTCAGAAACAGTTTTAACTCTGATGGTAAAATAAATTATTTGCGTGTTGCTCAAAATATGCAAAATCGTGCAAAAAAAAAAAAAAAAAAGAAAAAGAAAAGAAAGAGCATATCATTATTGTGATATCTAACAGAAGATAAAATACTGTACACTTATATAAAACTATGCTGCCGATTATTGCCAATAAGTCGAAACATGTAGCTAATTCCACTTATTAGCATGCCAATAAGGAAAATTCGCATTCTTCTGAGTACACACTAAGAAATAACTTGCATTATAACAAGCACACAATAAGCTTTTCATTAGCAGCATAAACAATGTTTTGTCCATTATCCCAGTGTTTCCCTAAGTCAATTACAGTTGAGCAGGTGTTCTCAACTTTTTATCTCCTCTAGGCAGACGGCATATTCTGTGCGTTAGGTAGAAGTACTGTTAGGTTTTGAGAATACAACCACAAAATTTAATAATTAATTTTAATTAATTAATAGCGAAAACTGAACCTTATAAATAAAGCAATAAAGGCCTGTAAATCATCTCCAGCTGCAAAATTAAAAGCGCTTAATATTTCGCTTTAAGTCGCAGAATGTTTCAGAAGGTTCATGAGCGGAATACTTCGACAGGCCCGTGAAAATACATTTAAACGGGTCGTATCCCCTACAATGTTGTTTATAAGTAAAATAATAAATTTCCTTTTATATTGTATACGAACACCGCGACCACAGCCGCTTACAACTTCACTGTAAGTGTTTTACGGAATCAATAAAACACTGCAGCGCTGACAAAAAGGCACAGATTGTCAGCACTACAACTGACAATAACCTCCCCCCCCCTTTTTTAATTCGCATGGCTGAATCTCGCCAAGTGCGTTCCACTCTCAGCGTACGTCACTCCAGGATCACGGAGCCATAAAGTAGTTTTTAATTCCGATGGGGTATTAACCATTGAAAACATCATAGATTAAAAACAATTTAATCAATTACTTCGATGAGATGAAAATCAGGCATCATCTATGCAATGACTTTTCAGAGACGTAATAGTCAACTGTGAACTTCAGCCGGTCATACCCGAACAATCCCTGGGCCAAAAAAAAAAAAACAATTCTACAGTCTAAGAAGAAATATGTCATACGTTGTACACACTATAACCGTAAGTACAGCTCAGTTATCAATAAAATCGCAGTCTTAATTAGATCATAAATTTATTCAGTGGTTCCATAACCGATATTAGTGTGATTGCATACATAATATGGACATTTTATCATGTCCAAACTTTCACATTTAAACTGACAAATCACCAGCTAAATAAATTTAATTGAAAAAATTATGGACGTGGCTTCTATTATTATTATTACATAGGGCCTCTTCTAAAACAGTGGGAGACTAAACCTCTGATTCCAAAAAAAAATACAATCAAATACGAACTTAAAAACTGGCATATGAATACTAGTGTCACCATACAATTAAGAAATTAAAATTAATTTTTAAAAAAAAATGCCACACCTGTGCCAAGAAACGGGCTTTAAAAGTATCCGGAACTCATTTAATGCTAATGATATGATCAAGTCAATAGCTAATGGAATTCCAGTGCGGTCAGTAATTTAGATGCCAACAGACTGACGCACATGGTATGTCTAAAATTAACCTTGCGAACAATTAGCGGGAATCGTGTGGCGTAGGCTATGTATAAAAGGAGACAGGTAGTTGAACAGCGGCAGCAATTTCAGAAGTGTACGCGAATAGGAAAGTTCTTTTTAGCTGGATAGAGAAGTTTAAGTGCGTGTTGTAGGTGCTCTGTACTATTTTTATTTGATTATTTGCATAACACATTTCAGGTTTTCCTAAACAAAATGTGTGATAACAACAAATCACAATTATACTAACAACGGTGGTTATTTTATTATTATTTTTTTTTATTATTATTTATTTATTTATTATTATTTTTTTTTTTTTTTGTTTGCAAGCTTCAGAGCTAGTAATACTGTACATTTATATTTACAACTTAGAAATCAAAATCGCTAGATGAGAGTTATTAAAATCTAAGGAATGCTGTAGATCAATTAACCAAATAAAAGGGGGCCAGAAAGCTGTACAGATAACTCATATATACCTCAGATAAAAAGAAGAAGACTGAAAAGGCCATCAAGGACCAGTGCTCTTGAATAAAGATTGGAATCGCACCGTGGCGAAACGCAAAAAATACAAAGAAATTGGTGCCTAATTATACACGACTGGGCTAATATCATTCTATGTCTC
Organism: Mastigoproctus giganteus; assembly: GCF_048544385.1. Lineage (NCBI taxonomy): Eukaryota > Metazoa > Arthropoda > Arachnida > Uropygi > Thelyphonidae > Mastigoproctus > Mastigoproctus giganteus. The sequence goes on from NC_143575.1 coordinate 69,568,858, forward strand.
GATGTTCCAGAAGGCAACATTGTAAATGTTGCATTCTACCCCTAATTCTTAGAATATGGAGAAAGTACCGCTATTTCCTGGAGACGGCGCCAATTGCTTGCACAACAATGCAAAGTGTCATATAGCTACTATGTCGCCTCCCACAAATTTGGGATCGAGCTGTACAGGAGGCCAACATTTCACGTATCCATTTTCGCCAAAGAAACCAATGCTAGGAGGCGTCAGTGTTTATCCAATCTATAAATTGCGTGTGGTCCATAGTTCGGTTGCCTATTTTTCCAGATGAAAATCCAGAATTTCGGGTGGGGGCAGTGAAACTGTCATCCAAGACTGATAAACTTGGCCACTGCTAGAAAAGATCACAAGATCTGAAAGACAGAGATCGTAATCACCATGCTACCGCGAAGGGCTGGGGGAAGGTGATATTATTTTCATTACTTTGTCAAATACTTATAAATAAAACTTGAGGTCCCCCCCCCCCCCTGTAATGGCTGTCATTCCACTCCATTTTGAATAACCCTCACGAAAGTAAAAGATTATTTTTTACATGATACATCCATGACAATTCTTACGGGTAGAAAAGTGAAGGAGGGAATAACTAAATTATTTATATCAACCTATTTGGCATTTTACAAATATTTATTTCCAAACTTTTTTAGCAACACTGCGCAAGTAAATCAAAAGATCAAGAATAGTAAGAAAATAAGCATTTCTTTTCTTATTTTCTCACTATTCTATGAGTGTAATCTGACTAATTTCTTAAAGGACTCATTTCATTTTTTCCCCAACTTTTTATTAACATATATACAAATATAAAAAGACTTTTCTTGTACAATCATCTGGTTCTGCAGAGAAACCCCTTCAGATTATAGACCACCTCATACAAATCCATAAATAATAACAAAACACTCAAAACGATTGTAAAGAAAAACATGTATGCGTGTATACATGCAACTATTCAGTGTAGCGGCGGCACTTGGAACAGAGTTCAACTGCGCCAGTTATCATCGTATTATTTACAGAATGCTATAGTTTGGCCAAATTGAAATCACAATATGGTTTGTATGTGCCACCTTAACTGGGCGGCAGCAGCAAAGCAGTACCCATCCTCAGCATGAGTAGGTGGGCCTGTATTAACTTAATTGCCCAAAAAGGGGGTAGCTCCTGTACCCACCAAAGGCAGTGCTAAATCGGTAGGTGCCAGCAGATTTCTCTAGTTGCCCATACTGGGGGGGGGGGGGAGAAGTCATTGAAGGCGTCTTGAATTTCAGTACTAAGGATAATCCTGAAAGGCAAGGAGGATGTGAGAAGAAAGCATCCATTCATAACGATACATCGTTGGAATTCGTCAGTAACTGCCTTATTAAAGAACTACAAAATATCAGGCGTTTTGTAGTACTTCCTTATGCTGTTACTTCAGTGACCGAAATGCTCTCCTTTTTACACAATCAGCTTCCCACTATATCTCTTATCAGTGTGTGAAGCTGACAGTTTAATAAAGACAGCATTTCAGTCACAAAAGAAGTTATACTGGAAGGGCCACAAAACATCTAAGAATAATCTGTAGTCCTTCAAGAAATTAAAGCCAGATTACACTCTACGCAGGTTGAAGTGCTTATGTTTATCACTCTTTTCTAGCTATTTCCATTTTAAATTCATTATTTAGTCAAGTAAAATCGGTTACAAATGCCTTAAAAATATGCCTGTTACAATTATTCAAAAGGCAACTGCTGCATTTTGAATTATACTACATTTGTTGAATTACTGTATATATATATATATAAATTTGGTATAACATTTACTATACTAAGATGATATCTCTAACAAATCATTTAGGTACAACTGACATTGACTCAGATGATTAGAAGCACAAGCATAAAGGGCAATAAGGCTAAAATGGTGACTAGTCACGAAGAAATGACTACTCCGATTACAGCAATTCGAGCACGTTTACTTTGTGAATATAATACTGGGGACAAAGTACAAACAGCGCGTAAGATACGAACGACATTCAGGGAAGATACAATAAGTAAATATATAGTCAAAAATTGTTTTTGAATCGCCCAATATATATCAGGCGATGAGTCACTTGAGGGAGCACCGACCGTATGACTAAGAAGTGAGGCTTGATTCAAGCCAAATATGTCAAGTGTTGGCCGAAAGATTCAATGTAAGCGATGAAACTTCGTTTACAGTGCATCGGACTGCGAAGGGTATACAAACCGAACAAATGGGTTCCACGTAAGCTCACAGCCGACAACAAACTTCAGAGACAATCAATTAGCATGTCGCCGCGTATGTATCACAATAATGAGCCATTTTTGGATGGTTCGTGGAGACAACAAAAATGGATTATGTCAGGTACACCATTGGTTATCATACTGTGTTCCTTTACAACACACATCAAGTCCCCACTCCACCAACAGAAGATTTTGCTGTCTGGTATCGTTCAATACCAGCTTCTTCGCCCTGGCCAAATAATCACTGGGGACAAAAAAGGGCCTTTTGCTAATTTTTTTACGTATGTTTTAATTTTATCCTAAAAATCGAAACGAACTCCTTTTTTTGACCACGTGATGTTAATTTTTACAATTCCTTATTATGTCGTTCGGGCCAGCCATAGGAGCCAGGGTAGTTTACAACTACAATGATTATTCTTAACGCAATCCGCGTATTTTAGTGCGACCGTTTGAAAAGGAATAAACGCGACGTGCAAAATCTAGTCACCCGCATCAGTTATAATGATCGCCGATAGATAACCAAAGTTAACCTAAATTTTTCAGAAGCATTGTAAGCCCTTTCGTAAAGTGATAAGATGGTTCCTTTGGCTGAAACATTCTATCACAATAACAGTTAACAAAATGGTACGCCCCGATACATGTTATGCAGCTTTTTTTCTATGCTTCTGTTATCTATTCCCCTGCACCCTCTAAATATCTTCAAAGGGCTCGTCTTAATTGTGCATGGGTTATCAGGTGTCCAGAACGTAAATCGCAATTTCACATTAAATGTAAAATTGCTATCTGCATTCGCCATTTTAAAGGTCATCAGGTCTACTTCTATACGGGGAATGGAAACCATTCAGGGTTGAATCTCTCGTGTATGGGCCTGGGTGTCCGGATTCACTGCTCTGAGATTTTTTGGAATATATTCTGAGAACGTCATTTTAAATTTAAACTGGGACACATTCTACTTATCTGTTATTGTTACGCCTTTCGTAGCAATGCATTTGTTGAAAGGATTAAATGAAATGGTCTCGTGGTGCCATTCGGCCAAGCCTTTGATCAAGCCTTTCGCGCCAGTGCTGTAGGTGGCAGAAACCCTCTCCTTTTTGTCCAGAGATATCCCTAAGATTAAAGATTAAATACTTTTACACACAACAATTCAGAACCATAATCTCAAGAAATACTGCCATTTCTTAAAGAACAAGAGCGTGTAACACCAGCACTCTCAACCCAGCATTTAAAAACAAGCAAGGCCTATACTACTGGACAAAATTAACAGAACAAAATGTTTTTCATGAATATTTTATTGTGGTCTCGCCGAAGGTATTTGGCATAATGGGCATCCTGCATGCAAATTCCGAGTACCCAATATAAATCAATCTACCACCTTACAGAACCGCACATTATGCAAATTATTCATGCCTATAAAAACTCGGGTTGCGACCACGTCACTTCGTTCCCGTTTTTTTTTTTTTTTTTTTTAGCTTTCTCAATGGTATAGCCACATCTCCAGTACTCAGAATGGCAAGTCATCGTCGTTTAGTTGATTCTTTGAGATGGCGAGCCGTTGGACGACTTGAAGCCGGGCAGTCGCAGGTGGCACGTTGGACAGGAACCAGAGAATGGAATGAAATGAAAGGTCGACACCGGGCTGAAAATTAGTAACTTGTTTACCCCCCCCCCCCCATTAATAATGTACAACCCTCCTTTAGTGCGAATCACTTCATGAATTGTCGTTGGTGGGGCCAACAACAATTTATTCAGGTGTGGATGCTATCGTTGTCAGACAGTCCTATATGTTACTCTATAGTATTTTACATATCTTCTTGATCAAGTCCATACTATTTGCACGGGCAACTAGAGTAACATCTACACTCTGATGCTTTCTTCGTCACTACAAGCAAGATCCCTACTTATTCTGCACTAGTTTACACTGCGAAGTAGAAATATGGGCTTCAGCGGCTAATAAGAATATCAAAAGGATTTTCACGCTACTGGACGCAAACAATGTCCAGTCGCAGTAGCGGACCACTGAAATGACCTCTGTAAAATAAATAAATAAATAAATAAATTTTTCTGTTTATACTCCGGGACGACCAAACGGTCAGAGGAGTTCACAAGATAGACAGATTACAAGAAACAGCACCGTATTCAGCAGTCACGGGCTTGAACCCCGGTCACTCAAGGCACGTGTACTTATGCACCCGCGCGCCTGACCACTAGGCTACGGCGGCCTTAGTCAGGATAAAAGTTCTAATTGAAGAACAAAGGTTGGTTTGTGTGCTAAATACAGTTGTAGGTCAAATATCAGCTCAGTGTTTCTAGGATCTCTGTTGTTGGAGGGTTCCAATCTCCAACCATCATCCAGATCATCACTATCACGGCCCAGTTACAGACAAATTCTCCCTGTTTAGGTTATAACCGATTCCTTTCATACAGTCTTCTTGTTATTCCTAAGATCTAATTATTAAATGCGAACCTCAACCAATTCCTCAACAGGTTCCGCCAAAAAATCCTGCAATGAAGCTGAGTCTTTTTTGTTAGTACCCACACCAAACAACCAACTCTTTTCACAACAGATGAAAACAACAATCTACAAGTTCTTCCCAAAGTTTTCTAGATTAGCTTCAACCATTTCCGTTACGATGAATCTGTGCCGACCGGGTGGGTAAAGTGCCTGCCTGACAACCCAAAGGTCGCGGGTTCGAATCCCGCCTCGGGCTTGGATAAAAGTACTGCAAAAACCGTGGGAGATGCATTATGGCCACAGAAGCCGATGCGCCAACAACTACCCAAAAAAAAAAAAAAAAAAACACCTGTAACACGATCCTGTAGCATTTACCTAATATGCTCTGTATTGATGTGAATAACAAGTGAAGTCAGGGAAGGGAAAGTCAAAAGCAAAAAATGTACAATAAGTAGCCACCTTATTAGGTATACCTACTCTTTTCATGAATAGGGCACTCTTTCAGTGACAGTATCACGTGTCCGTACAATACGATATAAAGCAGTGTGTACAATTCAGTGCGAGAAAGACGCAAAACAAAAAATTTAAGCAACTTTGAACGTGGAATAGTAGTCAGTGCCAGACATGCCAGTACGAATACTTCACAAACTGAAAGTACACAATGTTTCAGGTGTACTTATATTAGTTAAAATAACATCCAGTAAACGGTAATTCTATGATCGGAAGCGTCCCGATGATCCGAGAGGGTAACGGAAATGACAGACTTGTGCAGGATATTTTTTTTTTTTTTTTTTGTTTTTGTTTTTTTTTTTTATTTAGTTTTTGGCGCATCGGCTTCTGTGGCCATAATGCACCTCCCAAGGTTTTTGCAGTACTGTGATTCAAGCCCGAGGCGGGATTCGAACCCGCGACCTTTGGGTTGCCAGGCAGGCACTTTACCCACCCGGCTAGCCAGGTCGGCAAATGTGCAGGATAACAGGATTACAACAGTCAAATATAAAGTGACCAGACGTCCCAGATTTCAGTCGTTTGCCCCGCATTGGAAAATGTCCCGGATTGGACATGTAGCCTCCATACTTAATGGCAAACATAATGCAAATGATCTGCATTATATTTGCCAGAATGGTGCAAAGGAAAAAGTTTTTTCGGTAGTAAATAAATTGTGGCATCAACAAAAACACAACTGACCGTAGAAACGCTGAAAGCAATACTACAAGTTAAGTGCAATTTTGCTAATTCTTGTTAAGAAATTTACGAAGAAATAGCAAATAATAAAGAATTATTAAGAAAAATTCACTCAGCGGGAAAAAAAATATATTCAATTTCCCTTGTTTTTATTGTTAAAAGAAATATGTATTTTTATTATTAGCATTATTTCACAGAAAAAAAACCTGCCCCGTTTTCACTTATATAAAATGAAAGTCAATTAAAAACATGATCCCTTTAATATGTGAGTGTGTTCCCCCAGCTAATTACAACTATTTTTCTGAGTTCATGTTATTCACGCAACCTATTGTTGGTCACGTAGCGTAACACGAGAGGTACCATATACTGAATTTCAGCCTTTTTGTTAAAAAAAAATTTAATTAAATATAGGCTATATTTTTTTTAGAAGTGTGATGATTTTTTTTATATGTTTAGTTCAAAGAAGTATATGTATTAAATTTATATTTTGTATGTGAATATTATTTTTATAAATAAAAAAAAAGTGTATACCGTTTCTAGGGGGTTGTAAAATCCGCCCCGCCCCCCTAGATGTCAATCATTGCAATACTAAGAATCTAGTCACTTTAGTCAAATAACAACCCAGTACAACATTGGTATCCTAAGAGGCATTTCAGAACGCACAATGCGCCTTAAGACGGATTGTGCGTTCTGAAACTGAGGCTGCTTGCTACAATGCTCCTTCATTTACCTAATTATTGCGCTTGCTTAATATTCAAAATTTTCCAACTTCAGAAATTTTTAATATTCGAAATTTTAACAGTATTCATGTTCTGTTGCAAAAGATTTTTACTACAAGATGATAAAAATGCTTAAAGTTGCTCGTGAAAAGAATTATCTCGATGAACAGGTTGATTCTTTTAATGATAATCTAAATCACTCATAAGCCTATTTTATCTCAGTATAACTTAGATATACTGAACCCATTTTTCTGATTAATGAAAAGCATTATACAAAGGAATGGTCGTCCATGTCTAATACATTATGTTGTGTTTAAAGATTGTAAGTGATAATATTGTATTATATAGTTGCGAGTAAGTTTTATGGACCTTTTATAAAAAGTGGCTGAGTTAGTCGATCTCAGGCTGCATAGTATTTTCTTCTCAAAACACAGGTCCAGAAAACAAGCAATCGACCAAAGAACACACGCAATTTAAAAACATAATACACTGCTGCCTAACTACCCTAGTTGTTTTGGCGCTAACACACACACACTTTTGTATTACAGTATTTTATTTTTGGAACATTTATATTCCGCTGAATGCTGAATATAAATGTACAGACACTGTTCTTAAAAACCGAACAACTGGTTAGAGGTGAAAATAAAGCTGAGCATATGCATTAGCAGTACCGTTGGTATAAATAATTAAGTATCGGAAAATTTGTCAAAAATTGCTAAAACTAAACAGTAATAAATATGCATCTACTAGTTTGAATTGACCATTCCTACTTGTGATCCTCAAAACTAAGCACGAAGATTCTGGTATTGTTAAGGAACAATTACACACCAAAACACTTATTTTGATCTTTATATTATTGACTTTCCACGAAGACAGCATCTGAACAGAACTAAGCTTGAATATTCTGAGTTATTTTAATTATTCCCCAACCTTCAGATTACAGTTAGGATACATAAGATTACAATTCTACCACTTCGTATTATTGAGTTAGACGTTTTTATGACCTTGAGTTAATAATACTGGTTAATAAACCTAATGAACAAATTAATACTATATCAAAAGGAAACGCCGTTAAAACGATGATACATGGCCAGAAAAACAACAACAACAATAATAATAAAAACAAAGAAAAAGATGCACAAATTAAACATGGACGATAAATAAAATTTGTTTAAAATTCTATGATTCAATTTTTATTGTGTTTAATTCATATTTATTTATTTATTTGACGGAGACCAGCAGGAAAGAATGAAATTATTGATCCTCGCTAATACTAAGTACCCATTTTCAAGATAATAAAGAGAGACATGCCTATAACCCATGCCTGAGATATGACAGACTACTCTAATGAGACAAGTTTGTGCACTCCCCTTCTAGGCACATAAACTCCCTACAGAGGCACGAGCACGTTTCAGAGCCTAATAAAGTGCCATTGGGTTTCAGATATATTCTTTCCGGGGAAAACCTGAAAGCATCCAGTGAGTCACACCTTTGGTAACATCCACACCATGGAAACGAGACGGATAAGACGTGCGAGTTTCTGAGAAGAGTGCTGATGAGCTTTGGTATCACCATGGCAACTATGGGGGCTCTTGTTAGGATTAAAATCTGGAAAGTAATGAAGTATCCCTCGGGTGAACCATGATTTCTGACAGTGTTTGGGGCAAATGGGCTGACAAACGGCACTACATAAATTTATGGTCACTGATAAGTTGCCACATGACAACGATTCTAATTATTCATACACAGAAATTTAGTGGGAAAAATTCAAAATAAATATACCTAACTACATTAGAATACATCACGAAATGCACCAAAAAATACGTTACCTTTCTATGAACGATTCCAGATAATTTAAAAGCACCAATAACTAAAATGTGAATGAGACATATGAATACAGCTGGAGAAAGAAACGCTTGATCCAAAAGACAACCATTTAATAATTACCGATCCTGTTATAAATATTAACAGGAAACTCCAATTAATAACTACAGGAGGCAGTAATACTGAAAATATCCTAATATAATCAAACATTATGCAAAATTAATTGTGATAAAATTCATAGGTCGCCTTTCTTTCCATGATGGTCTCTTGCATTAAAATCGTCAGTTTATTATCTAAAACGCGACTCGGGGTTGAAACTATTATTCCTATACTGCCCAGTATGTGAGATAAGCTCAAAACTGGCTGGCATTATGACTAGGTGGGTAGTGAAGACATTAAAATGTCATTAGTCTCCGTCAGATGGCTTCTTTTTTTTTTTTCCCTTCTCTCGAAATTTATTTTCAAGGCAAGTGAACTAATGTACATATAAGATGGCAATATATAATCAGGATAAATTATATGAAAATATATACTTAAAGCCAAAGAACCATCATTCAACTCTCGAAAATTATAAAAATGTAATCAACAAAGTTCTTTATTGACTGTATATAATTTTTCTCCTCACCCCACAAGAAAATCAACAGTTATATATGAAAACGTTTTAAAAAATGATCAAAAGAAAACAAAAAATTTCGCTATTAATTTTCGAAAAATGAAAATTCATAAGGATTTCCAATTTTAAAAGGCATTTTTGAAACTACTTGCAATTCAAAAATTCGAGTATGGGGTGAATAGACATACCCTGAACAGTGAAATGAAATACTTCACACAAAACTCAGGTTAGCAAAAGCCAAACAACGAAGATTATAATATTACATTACCATTGTATTAAATTACTTATTTTATTACATCAGTATTGGCCTCAAGGCCAATATTGTTCGTCGTTCATTTTGTTCCTCCCCAACCCAAGTGCTTTGTACAGCTTAATCAGATACCACCCTGAGATGTCTAGTTTCCACACTCTGTTGCCAATATTTTCGCCGCCTCTTCTCGTGTGGATATGCATTTTGCTATTCTCACCAGACGAGTCGCCCTTTCAAGAAGCCCAATATCTTTTTAAGATCAAGCATACAAAACCTGAGCATGAAACAATGTGCTCCTTCGTAGCCAGCTGCTTACACTGTATAGTAATCTTCATGGCTGATTATAATATTACATCACACTGAAAGGACAGAATTCATGGGATACCTGGTTCCCGGGCAAAGCGACTCTGTCGCCCCTCTCGCTAGTGAACGAATTCACCGCTTGGCAGGTATATAGGTACACTGCATTCACGTAGACGGTAATCCGATGTCAGTATGGATAAACGTCGTGAGTTACAAAGAGGGACGATAGGGGGTGCCCGACACATGGGTCACTCTATCGCGGAGGTAGTACAGAAATTGCATTATCCCCATTCGACAGTAGAGTGTATCGGGAATACGCTATTTCCGGAATAACATAGCATCGTATACAGCTGTGGGCGGAGAAAGGTGGTGGACGAAGGTGGCCGTCCACGTCTGTCTCGCATTGTTTCAGCCAACTGGAGAGCGACAGTGGCACAAATCACCGCTGACTTCAATAAGGGCAGTGCCAGAAACGTCTCCACTAAGACCATCAGGCAATCATTAGCCGCAATAGGTTATGGGAACCGCCGAACCACCAGAATCTCGTTGCTACCACCACGAACAGGAGTGTACGTCTCAACTGGGCGACAGAATCGGCACTGGACCTTGGATGACTGGAGCCGGTCTCCTAGTCCGATGAGTCCCATTTCCAGTTATTTCGAGAAGACGGGAGGGTGCGTATTTGGCTGAAACCACACGAAGATATGCACCCGTCATGTCAACAAGGAACTGTTCAGGCAGTTGGACGGTCGGTAATGGCCTGGGACGTGTTCAACTGGAACACACAGGGACCTCTGGTACGTCTAGACACGTCTCTGAATGGTCCAGATTACGTGTCCATCTTTGCAGACCATCTGCATCCGTTCATGGTCATCGTGCACCCACAGGGCAATGGACTCTTCCTGCACCACAATGCGCCTCCCCCACAGAGTCGTGGTGACTAGAACATGGCTCAAAGAGTATTCCACAGATTTTACCACCATGGAATGGCTTCACGTTCACAGTACATGGACCTTGTGGAGCATCTTTGGGATGAAGTGGAAAGGTCCGCAAGAGCTTCGGACCCTCCACCCAGGAATAGAACAGAATTATGGACAGCGGTGCAGCAAGCATTGATGGAAATCAGTGTAATATTCTATTATATTACTAATGCAATCTTTTTAAGATCAAGCCTCCAAAACCTGAGCATGAAACGATGTGCGCCTTCGTAGCCAGCTGCTTACACTGTATGGTAATCTTCATGGAATGGCCTCCCCGTTCACCGGACATGAACCCTGTGGAGCATCTTTGGGATGACGTGGAAAGGTCCGTTCGAGCTTCGGACCCTCCACCCAGGAATAGTACAGAATTATGGACAACGGTGCAGCAAGCATTGATGGAAATCAGTGTAATATTGCATTACTATTGCATTATATTACTAAGGCAATATCTTTTTAAGATCAAGCCTTCAAAACCTGAGCATTAAACAATGTGCGCCTTCGTAGCCAGCTGCTTACAATGTATGATAATCTTCATGGCCGATTATAATATTACATTATTATTGCATTATATTACTATTGGCTTCACGGCCAATAGTAATATAATCTATTGGCTGTGAATGGTTGTGTTATTGCACTGCAATAAAGATTTATTAATTATATTTATTAAGATTTATTAATTACACCCATCATTCTCGCCAACCAGTGAATAAGTTATTCTTGGTTATTTCCCATGTGCCTTACATCTGACATTAAACGTAACTTTCAGAATTCTGACCATCCACTAACTATGTAGAAATCATTCTGAAGGAGTTAAGTCTGGCTTGCAACACTAATCACCCTACTTCCGACCTTCACATCATCTGCACATTTAAACATCGTATTTTTTATTTCCTCATTGACATCCTTCAACAAAATCACAAACAAGAGTACCGTACCTTGACGAATACCACTTACAATCCTTGTCCACTCTGAAGAATGAACATTTATAACAAATCTCTGTCTCTTGTCCTTCAGTAGTTTTTCTGTTAGATTCTTCTCTGTAACATGACTAGCACTTATCTTAGTGCAGAGATCCATAATCCACTGTAAGCTAAGCGATACTGATATACAGAGATATACCTAGCACACGGCAAAAAGGCCTTTCTACTGGGACGATCGATAAAAAATGACTAGTCAGCCAAACAGCAACATAGGCTGGATTATATATGAGTACCATGTTCGCAGTGCATAGGTCCTAGGTGGTTAATTCTTTTACCCTTCGCATTTACATATAACTGAAAGTCTTTATCCCCTGTTCTCGGCAAAATTGGCTACTGATTTCTCATGCTCAGATTCCAACTGCATACTCTATCTGTGATTACTGTTAGGGTTTAAACAGATTAGCGAATTAAACCATACTGCGGCATTGTGAATTATGTCTGTACAAGTTTGTGTTCCCTATATCAGAGTGCCATTATATCAAATCCGTAGATATAACTAGTAATAACTGAAATTCATCCATTTCATTGAATATACTTTTAACACTACATAAATTATTTAAATTTTGTAGTTGCTGGTTATTCAGTAGAGCATTACGCCATCGTTAGCATCTCGTATATGTATTTCGCCATATTCTTTCACAACGGACCACAGATGACTGATCACCTGTGGAACTTTGAAGTCACGGTTGACTCTTTCATCCTGGAAGACCTCAATCGAACCCCCAATGAAAGCGCGTGAGACTTTGAAATATTATATTTACCAAATGCATATCCATCTTCCCCATCCTGTCTACTATCAGTTTCTCTGAACCCTTAAAGCTCTTCCAATTACATTGGCAGGGGCCCATGCACTTCCTGTATTCAAGTGTATTATTCCATCACTTAAAATCAATTTCTTTCTACCATCTAGTTTATAATTGAATAAAGCACATCAAGTGGCTAGGGAGAAGAGGAACTGCAATTTAAAGGTGATAACTGAAGTATTCTAAGATAACTATATAAAACAGTTAACTCCACATTACTTGGACCTCTCAACTAATTTGGCCGAATATTTTAAGAACATTAATAATCATTTGTATAAAAAGACTATTTCTTATAACGGAAGCACATGCAACAATAAGATGGTTGCATAAATTACACTCCAGGAATTAAAAAAAAAAAAAAAAACTGCGACACGTAGAATTCACAACACAAATTTAGCGAATTGCACGTGTCATTCATTTTGTGAAAATATGCACGACAAACGTTTCACGTAAAATGGAAGTAGCAATTTTGGCCAGAAATCCTCTCACATTCCAATAGTTAGTAGATCCAACTAAATCAAGAACAAGTTGATCACGTTTTCTGACATCGCTAGAATTGTAAATCAAAACTTTGTCATTGAGCCAACCTGTCAATCGCACTACAAAGGAGTTCAAAAGCGGGTACTAAAAGATACAAGTATGTTATAAAAATATCTTAAAAATGGCGCGTTTTTGTTTATTTTGCACGCGTGCGCTTTATAGACATAACCCAGTTACAATGCATGAAACATTATAAACTTGCATGCATCACTACAGCACCTCTGTTCGGGCCAATCTGAATATGTAATAATTTCTGGCTAAAACAAGTCTTCTCTCTTCCGTATGGCTCAGATTTAGTTCTCTGTAATTTCTTATTGCTGCCAACGCTAAACTTCTGCACTTAACAGGCGGAGATTTCATGACAATTCAAATTTCAATAAAAAACGCGGAGGTACTAAAGATTTACAAAACCGTGGCTCCGAAAATGCTTCCAAAAGCAACAAAATTGCTGGATTCGCTGGATCAAGTTTCAACTAAAGGATATTCAAACTTTATTTTGTTGCACCAGTGATTTCGATCTGGTGAATGATAGTTCTCTCCACCAGGTCATAGTGTCGGTCACAGAAAATGTTTAAGTTCTATATCAGGAGCACAATAACAAGGTTAGCACAATTACATGTACAGTTTTCTACAAAAATAGAAGATTCGATAAGGTAGGTGTAATTGACTTTCACTTTTAACCAAGGTCGAAACATTCTCTACTCATTTCCACTATGTAAAAGGTTTGCATAGTGGAGTTTTACATATGCAAAAAAGATTTGCATACGTAAAAATTCTATTCATTTCCACTATGTAAATTATTTTGAAAAATAATTTTTTTTTTTTTTTTTTTATCTAAGTTTCCGAGAAAGAAATAAACCATGCCACCCTCTCCTGGGACCGTCTAACTCAGCCCTTTTCCACCAAGTATGGAAAGGGGGATCATTGTAACCACTGTGCTACTGTGATGACCACATAATTATATTTAACTTTTATACATTAATATTTAATAATATTATAGTGAAAAATAACGGAACATGCAAACAGTAAACTGGCCACTAATATTTACGTGTTAATTTACCATTAGTATACAATGTTCATGAAAAAAAATTCCCGTTTAATTTATTACTTTAAAGTAATTTATAATTAACAAGCTGGAGTAAGTGCTTAGAAGTATTTAAAGAGAGGGTGAGAGGGGCTATCATTAACTTTGTAGGTGATAATTAACAGTGTCAGGCACACAATCTTATTACAGCAGTGCTTTCTTTTCCGAATGAAGAAATTTATCATTTCTGTGCAATCATTTTAGGAAAAGAGATAACACAGCGGACAAAAGTGGAAAAAAATTATATACTTTTATGACATGTGACATTAATTGAAAGCCACCCACTATTGGAAATTCAATTTTACTTAAGAATGATAACCACGCATCGGCATTAAAGCTCAATGAGGTTCTTGCTTGACGATTATCTTTATAATAACGTTTCGTATCGAATATTTAGCGTAATTACGGAGTAATTATGCTCTTTTCAATGCATCATAATACGTTATTAGGGAACTAAGATACTGTCATTTACCTCCTCGCTGGCAATCCTAGTAAAAAAAATTTTACAATATAGAAGGATGTGACTTGTTCAGCATTACAGGTAGCAAAAATGTGTTATCACTGTTTAGAAAAGAACGCACATGTATTACGCATTTAAAGATCCCCCCACCGCCAAGTATATGCACAATCACTTCTATTTGTATTTATATATACAAAGCACAGCATGAATTTGCTCGTCGACCAGTTGATTGCCTATAATGTTTTTCAAAATACTGAAAGCCACCGCAACTATTTTCAGCAAAACAAACAGGCATACGAAGCGAAAGTGACATTCAATCTAAGGCAAGGGATTTAAAGATTTTCGAAATTCGTGGATGATCCAAATATCCAATGGGGTGCAGCTACACCATTCCATTAAAATTCTATACTGGTGTGCAAAACTTAAGGACCAGTCAGGTTTTCACCTGTAGCTTCTCACTGGAGTGGCCTGGATATGGGAAAAGCATACCAAAGGAACCTCGTGAGCTACAGAAATGATTAAGGAAACACCACCGACACAACAACGGAAACAAAACGGTACAGAGGGACGTTATTCAAAAATGGCAACATAGCACTGGCTGCCATGATACAGATGCGTCACTGCCAAAGGTGGAACAAAGAGAAGAGGTAGTCCACTGTTGGAGATATGGCCACCCCTAATGTCGATGCACCTGTCCATACTTAGAATAATGTTGTTGATAAGTCCTTGCGGCGCCTCCGTAGTCAGGTGGGAAGGAGCAGCAGTGCGTAGCACACGCTTCTTGATTAGATCGGGGTTCGAGCCCGTCACCACCAAATACGGAAGATGCGGAAAGGTCAGGGAATGACCACCGCACATCCCGGAGCAATATGGCTTTAGTTGCTAATGCTCCTAAAAACCAAAAAACAAACAAACAAGTTATTGCGGTAACATCGTCCATTCCTCTGTCAGCGCCATCTTCAGCTGGTGAACATTTTCTGGTAGGTGTGGACGCCGCTAGGCGTCTCCCCAGAGCGTCCCATATGTGTTCATTGGGATTTAGACCAAGCGAAACGGGCAGGCCAATCCATACGAACAATGTCCTCACTTTCCAAAAGAATATCAACAGCTTCAGTGCGATGGGGTGTGGCGTTATCATCCATAAACACGAACTCGGGGCCAAAAGCACCTCGGAACAGATGCATATGGGGAAGGATTACCTCAATACAGTAGCGTGACCACAACCCCCATCCAAGATAATGCCTCCCCAGACGAGAACACCTCGAACGCCATATCGATCCCTTTCAGTGATGTTTGCGGGGTGATACTGTGTGCCAACCTCTCGCCAGATTAGCTGACGTCCAGAATCGCTGCTGAGATTGAATCAACTCTCATCAGTAAAGAGTACCTTACCGCATTGCTCTGCCGTCCAGTCCTTGTGTTCGATGCACCACTTGTTTGTTTGTTATTTGGTTTTTAGGAGCATTAGCAAATATGACCATATTGCTCCGGGGACATGCGGTGGTCATTCCCTGACCTTTCCGCATCTTCCGTATTTGGTGGTCACGGGCTCGAACTCCGGTCTAATCAAGAAGCGTGTGCTACACACTGCTGCTCCTGCCCACCTGGCTACGGATGCACCACTGTAAACGGTGTCTCCGATGGGCAGGTATTAAAGGGGCACAGCGTACTGGCCGTCAGGCAAACAGTCCAACCTTTGTGGAGTCGCTTGGCCACAGTAAACCGCGATATCCAGAGTCCTGTGCAGCTGGTTTGCAATGGATCCCACTGTCTGGTGTCGGTCCCTCTTGGCCTGGAGGAGTATATAGCGGTCATCATCGAGCGTTGGTTTTCTTGGACGACCACTACTAGTCCTTCGAACAGCTGTACCTGTCGTTCTGAAGTCCGAACACGCACGTGAGACGATGCTATGGGCGATACCGAACTCTGCAGCCACACTCCTCGCGCTTCGATCTTTCTCGAGCTTCCCAATTATTCGACCCAGGGTAAAGTCATCCAGATGTTGTCTACTGGCCATTTCGTTGTCTGTAGCACTGTATAAAACCAATCGAACGTCTGTAACAATCGTGCTCACCATTCGGTAATTTGCACATAACTGCTGCTTATATTTTGTTTAGGTGAGCCCTCTCATCACAATTCAAACTTTTGCATGTGCACCAGCTTTCTACTGAACGGCCACAGTTATGCAAATAGCCACAGGCTGTTTCGTTTGACTTTGTGCTTGTAACATTTAGAAATAGTGTTGGTCCTCCTTAAGTTTTGCACACCTGTGTAGTTTTCCAGTTTTTCAATGCCACGCCATACCTGTCAGACAAGTAGTACATTTACAAAAGAATCTACATGAAATCCAAATAACAACAGCTGACCCTACAACAGAGCTAACAATGCGATGGATAATGAAGATATCTCTGTGAGATTACGTTCACGACGAATTTAATTAAAAATGCACAAATGAGCCGTATCTTTTAATAAGCATTTCGATTATCGTCTACTGTGGTTTCTTAACATATTAAACACTAAAAGAAGCTCTTTTAAACTATGCAACCCCATGTCTCATATAAAGTATAAAACCTTTTTTTTTTTTTTTTTTTGGTTTAGTTAATACTTTGTTATTTAATTCTGCCAGTGCCTTGCAAATAAGACCATAATATCGGAATATTATTATTTATATTACATAAATAAAGAATTTATGTGCTTGCAAAGTGATTAAGATTCTGGCCAAAATTAATAAAATAAATAATCCAAGAAATTCTGTACCAAAGTCACAGCATCCTACCAGCATACCTTGAAAATTAACCCTAGCCACCTTCACACTAGTTCATTGTTAATTCACTGCACAAAAAAAAAAAAAAAAAAAGTACAACACAACTGAATCTTATGTTGTGCAAAGCTTCAATCACAGCAATAACTTTCATAACGATCTGAAACATCCCAAGCTAGATTTAAATATCATGCTGAGGCAATGCACGTTAAGATGTTGCACGTCACGCTGATTATCTCCATACAATTATAACCAAACAATTTACATAGATTTATTGCCATGTTAAACCAGTCTTATTTTGCCGAAATCTTGGCGCCAGTTGTCTAGAAAACACTCAGATCTACCGAATCTGACAAATATTGACTTATTCGGTAGGGTATGTTCGAACTAAAGCTGAAACCCCCCCGCCCATTACTACATGCTATGCAAACGGTCAACCTGCTAAGAAGATCCCTTATTCAAGTTAGGTGGCGTCAAGACCTTCAGGTCCTACTACAATGCGATTTTTGCTCTGTGTTTTACGGTAACATTCAAAATGACAGTAGAAGACACTACTACCATTTAGGAAGAATGCCAGTTCTTCCACATACATTCAAAGTACATCCTTCTCTGTAATAACCTACCCAACAATTAAGCGGTTTGAACGATTTCTTCCAGAGAGGATGCTAATACCACTCAAAACTATATCTACAATTAAAATTCTGATTAAAAAAAATAAATAATAATAATAATAAAAGAAATCGTTGATGATGGTGCCCTCAGAAAACGCATCATTTCTGTATAGTTGGGTCACTTCCTATTAGGTGGCTGTTAGATTTTAAATGACGTCACTTTCGAAATGGCATTAACGATGCTAACTTAGTCACTAACGTTGAGTTGGTAGGGTAAGTAGTTGATTCTGTAAAGTTCATACTAAGATACGGAAATGACGTCACTTCCTAAATGACGCTAACACAGTCACTAACGTTGATTCGGTACAGTAAGCAGCGGGTAAGGAAGTTCAGTAATATTATGTAAGAATAAAAGTTTCGAAGCCACCGAAGAAGCCTCTCGTGTCGAAAAGGAACGAGTCCAAAATCACGGAGAACGGGGGGGGGGATGCAGACTTTAAAAAAGTATTTCGAAGATGGCTAAAACTCCAGCTAAGGGAAATCGAGAGAAGTGTGCAAGGATAAAAGCTTCAAAGCCAACGAAGAAGCTTTCCAGGTCGACAAAAGGACGAGTTCAAAGGCGCCTCCGTAGCCAGGTGGGCAAGAGCAGCAGTGCGTAGCACACGCTTCTTGATTAGACCGTGGTTCGAGCCCGTGAGCCACCAAATATGGAGGATGCGGAAAGGTCAGGGAATGACCACCGCATATCCCTCGGAGCAATATGGACTTAGTTGCTAATGCTCCTAAAAACCAAATAACAACAACAACGAGTTCAAAAACATAGATAACAAAAAAAATAATAAAAATAATATTCAGAGTTTAATAAAATCTGCTTCTCAAGATTTTGATCAATATCGACCAATATAGGTCGACTTCACGTAATTATATTCAAGAATTTCCTGAAGATTTCCATCCAGAAGATTTGAGTTCAAATGAATTATCTGAGGATTTTCCATTGATTCCTGAACCGGCTAGACAGAGTATACTGCAACAACAAGCTTCAACTGCATCATACAGAAAGAAACAAAATTATATTTCAGCTCAATCGACTGTTGTAGACATTCCACAGGTTTCAACAGTAGTCGAGCATGAAATCATTTACAAGAACGTCGAATATAATCGTAACTCCTATAAAGAATTGGAACGACAATTTCTGAAAAATACATTTGGAGCTGGTTGTGATTTCTGCGATCGATTATGGTATGAAAATGATGTAAAATTGTGCGCTCCGGGAAGTAACCTCCTTAATTCTAACTGCTATGAAGGCTTGTAATACTTTTCGAGCATCTCTCAAAAATGATTCCATTTCAACATTTTCGAAGAGCGACGGTTCCGTTTATCCTGCTTATCCAGCTCATCTGCCTCGATTGGATTTATCAACGGAGCAACTCACATCTCCTCGTATACCATCCATGCAAATTAGAAGACCAAGACATGGTTTCGCCCAATACGGAATATTGGGTCAAATTATAAATGTTCCTGTAAATGTTAATCCGATGGTCAATCATTTGCACTGGAGAATAGACGACGATTGTTGCGTTAACATTCATATCAAACGTAAAAAAAATAAAAATAAATAAATCGAGTTATTTAATGGGCTTGGTTCGTAAACGAGATGTAAGGGTTTGGTTAAAGTATCTACTTACGACTCCTTTGTATTGTCTGTATGATACAAAGGTTGACGAAGCATTCTTCGATGAAAATATGGAACACGACGATGCTCCTACACGTGATGAAATGGATGAAGCCTATACCTATTGAAGAAAGTTTAGTCGCTCAACAACAAACTCTTGTGGAGCGATGACAAATATCTAAGAATAGCTCCTGGTGAACGAAATGTTCCACAAAGTTTGCTTTTTGACGAATATTCCGGAGAATTGCCCTTTCTAGCATTTACCTTGGTCAGTATAGAGAGTTTAGAGATAATTTAAAAGTTACACCGTTTATGGTGGCATCGAGTGAACTTCGCCGTTCAGATTGGCGTGGAGTGGCGCCCTATCATCTTCTTTATATGGCCATGAAAATAATGAGACTAAGAACTCGAGATTCGTGAACAGTTGCTTTTAAATACATCGGAAAAGACACTAAGCTCACCAAACAACAAATCCAATCTCGAGAATAAGTCAATAACTGCATTTAAAACAATCTAGAATTTTAGAAATCGATTCCTAATTCAAACTTATTACTGGACACAAAGTAAAAGTGATCTGTTTGCTATGATCATACAATTGGGTAAACCTACGTTCCTCTTAACTTTGAGTGCAAACGAAATCGGTTGGCCTAAATTGCTAAAAAATTTATACAAATTAAAACATGACGGTTTGGATATCCCTGACAAGCAAGCAAAAGCTCTTCATTTTATGGAAAAAGGCGACATTAGTTAATGAAGAGGCAGTAACGTGTGTGATTCATTTTAATAAACTCTGGATTGTATTTTAACTTTACTTCAGTCTATTTCAACATCGTGGCAGTCCACATGCTCACATTATTTTGTGGCTTAATAATGCTCCTAAAGAACCTGTGGGAAATTGTATGAACGCAACGATAGCTACGATAAATCAGCTAGTCTCCATTTCTATTGCAAAAGCCATGGCTGTTTTCACATAAAATAAAACATCGTTTGTGCGTACAGGGTACACAAGCTGGGTTTTTTTTTATTTATTTTTTTTTTATTTAAACCAGTACACAAGTACGAACGGCTAAATGAAATTCGAGGAAACTGCCATTAGCTGCTAACAGGGAAACAGTGAGCCAACACGTTTCAGTTCCTCCACAATCTCCTGTCGGTGACACAAAGGAAGAAATATCGACCAAGGCTCTCCATCATTTCACACTATTAAACGAGAATCGTTTCCGACATTACTCACCTTCTCAAAAGACATTGGTCACGCGTACTATTCCGTCGAATGTTGCGAATCGACAAAAACTGCTGCATAGTTAAACTACAAGCTATACTTGCAATATTAAACCAGGACGAAAAAGCAAAGCTTATACTGGATATTTGCACACACACATTTCTGTTTGCTACCATTTACAGTATATTCGAAATAGTCTCAACAATCCTGAAACACCGCTACTGGGATCAGTTAAACCGCATTCGAACATTCAGCAATAATGAACGCTCCTTCTCATAAAACTGAGAGTTTATTCTATAAAGAAACTACATGTACCCTTAATACACTAAACTTTAATGATTTAATAATTAGATTCGCAAGACAGCTTAAATAACTAGTACCAAAACTACTGATACTATTTTATAGCAAGAATCCATTACAGCAGACGCTGTTATTATAACACAGAGCCAAAATATTATGACTACCTGTCTAAAAGTGTTAGCAGTGCTGTAGTCGTAAAATTAGCAGAAGGTGTGCTCTATGAATGTTATAGTGGTAAATATTTTAATAATATTTTGTTTTTCAAATCTTTCAAAAGCCGGAAGGTATACGCTATTCACCTAAAAGAATCCAGAGGGTATACGGCGTATACCCTCCACTAGAGCCCTGGTTAGGCCACCTTACGCCGTGATAACCGCTTGCAACCGGCGTGGCATCCACGAGAACACAGAAGGTATTCTCAGCTATCATGGAATGGCTGGACAAAAGGAGCACACAAAACGCTTGGATATGATCCTAGAACCATTCCTACCCAATGCGGGCCTTGTGATACGGTATCTTGTTCAAAAAGTCCAGTACCATCTCGATACACTGTCACCACATAGTGCAAAACTTGGTCCAAAATAATGCGGAGGTAGGATTTGAAGGTGAAGGTGTGTTCAGTAGTGATGAGGGGACAATTGATGTCCATGAAAAATCCCCTAAGTCATGATACCATCGCCGCCGGCCAACTGTGCATTCTGGTTGCATAGTTGGATGATATTCAAGTATTATTTCACTGTTCAACACGTAAAATGTTACGAAAACGAAAATACCCAATCTTAACTAATTTTATGCTGTTAAGCACGAAAATAATATTTGAAATTTGCCGATTGCCTCTTGTTTACGAATTATAGTTGGGGTCTAATTTTTGCGAGTTACTCTACATACCCACCACGCTCTTATCACGTGATCGGCAATGTCGCCTCGCTCTGCATCACGTGATAAGTTGTCGCCTCAAATGCGTCTTCAACTCTGTTGCAGTAATTCTCGAATACGGCTAGGTAGTGGGTGATTTATTCCCAGTTAACGGTTGTTCTCTTTGATATTCCTATATAAATACTAAATTAATTCCTATATAAATATTGCACAGTATTTGTGTCAGTTTTGATTAACATGCCCCGTAATTGTGTGAAAAGTCCAGATGACTTCTGTTATGTATTTGGAGAAGTCACGTTAGCTTCAAGAAAGTGTCCCTTAACTCGAGCCATAAAAAGGCCTATTTCTTGTACTTTGGTGAAAAGTAGGCGACCAGGAAAAGAATTGAGCTCAACACATGCTGCGCTACCTGTTCATCAAAACTCAACGCGTGGGTGAATCGAAAGGGATGTTTTATGCCTTTCACAGTGCCCATGATATGGAGGTAGCCAACGAATTACGCCACAGACTGTTCCTTCTGTATGGTGCCTCCTATTAGAAAAGGGATGACAATGAAGAAAAAGTGGACAGTGGCGTACCCAAATATACCATATGTAATTCGTTCCGTGCCTCATGGTGAAGTACTACTTATTCCTGAACCAACCGACCGTTTTTCTGTACACTCTGATGAATATGAAAACACTGATGAACATGAACTTGATATACACGAAGAGGTACAGCAGCCGTCTACGTCAAGAGATTCGCCATTTTGTCCAAACCTTTATCCTTCTGAACCACATAAGATCTCAGAAAGTGAGCTTAATTACCTCATCAGAGATCTCGAACTGCCGAAGAATAAGGCAGAGTTTTTGGCCTCGGGGCTACAACAGTGGAATCTTCTACTCCGTAAATCAATGCTACTCAAAGTGTGGTCCGCGGACCGGTGCCGGTCCGGGAGGAATTGGAAATTCGTCGTCGACGTCTGGTCCGTGACGATTCTTCCGTTACCAGACCGCGACGATTATACTTTCCAAAAGTACAGGGCCGTGCCGGATTGGATATAAAAGGAACTGGTCCTTCACCACAGACAGTTTAATAAGCACTGTTCTAGATCATTCTGTGAAAGTGACAACAACATTTCGTACTCGAAATAAAGACTACGATAAATTCTATCAAACAGAAGGTGAACTCACTGTTTGTAAGGATGTTGATGGTCTAATGGCAACAATTAGCACGATGCATGTTCCCGAAGAATGGCATCTATTTATAGACGCTTCTAAGGTTATCCTTAAGGCTGTGTTATTACACAATAGAAATATGCTGCCTTCAATACCTCTTGCGTATTTTATTTTATTATTATTATTAAATCTGTTTATTACTCTGCCAAAGAGCCATCCCCTGGACAGCTAGAAGCTAGGGGGGGGGGGTGATATTACACACAGAGGTTAAGACAGGGACATGTGCCTGGCGGTTACATGGGGCCCATGTATGCTTAACCCGACAGGTACAGAACTTAGTGTTTATTATTTTACATCATTAAAAGAATTAAAGGATATTACAGTATTTTCTCAAAATTGCTATAAATTACATAAGCATGAGGGAAATATACAAAATATAAAGAAATGAGGCAGTCCTTCACCGGTTGTTACACGTGGTATCTCTCTTCAATTCTTCAATCTTGAACGTAATAGTGCAGCCAGGCGTCTTTGGAGTAGTAGATTCTAAGTAAGACAGGACCAGTGATGGCTTCACCTATCTTTAACGGGATGCATTGTGGTGGCATTTTCCTTCTGGTGGCGTCTCATAAGTGTATGTTTGCATGTGTGTTCTTTAGTTTCTGACGTCTGTATGAATGCTGTTCGCAGAATCTATCCAGGTCGATGGCTAGATTGTTCATCAAATCTACCGTGTTTCCTGGGAACATGCGTCTCAATCCTTTCAGGTTGTTCAAGCTGATTGTGAGTGGGAGCCTTGGGTCCATTTGATTCCTTCCGGCAATGCGTGGAGTTTTTATTAAATCAGTGATGTCAGGGGTGTCGAGTCGTCTTGTGATTAGTCTGGAAAGTGTAAGAAGGTTTGCTGCCACAATCTGCTGTTTCCATGGGGTGACTTCCAGATTTATGTAGAACTGAGCCCTAGAAATGGTGTATTGGTTGCCAGTCCGCCAGTTGAGCCATTTCAGGAGCCAGTATTCCAGGCTGAGGAACTTGTTGAAGTGTGTTGTGGGAGCAGAGGACCAAATGGTTGCGGCATAGAGAGGTATAGGATAGACACATCGGACAACATATTTCTTTACCAGGTCGGCGTCATGAATTCCCGTTAGTTCCTGGCGGATCGCCCACATAGCGGAGTACATTTTTGTTTTTGTGTTCAGGAGGTGAGCCTGGAATGTCAGCCCATCATCCCACACTAATCCGAGATCTTTGTGCGTTTTAACTTTCTGAATGGGTGATCCATTGATAGTAAGATTAATGTCATTGCGTGACTTCTTCCAGGTGAAGGACATTTGAGCTGTCTTTGTTTGGTTAATCTGTAGTCCGATGGAAGCCAAATATTGTTGTATGCTGTCCACAAAACAGAAACATACGCAAACATGGAGAACATTCTCATAGGCGTACACTATCAGAAGTATGAGTGGCATATATATGGTGATTTAAAGGTAATCGCCATTTTATTAGAACTACAAAAGGATTCTCTGTAGGTGGGATAGTCGTGAAAGGATATGCACTACGAGAAGAGGAATTGGTCTCAACGAAAATCATTAACACCTAGAAAGAAGAACGTAGCATTTGAACCTCTGGTAGATCCAAATAAAGTTTTGTTTTCGCCACTCTATATCAAACTGGAGATCATGAAAAATTTCGCGTAGGCTTTGGAAGTGAACGGTCCTGCATTCACATTCCTGCAAGAGAAATTCCCAAGGCTTAGTACAGAGAAGATTAAGGCAGGCTTTTTCATTGGTCCACAAATAAGGCACCTTTTCAAAGATGAACAGTTTAAATGTGCCCTTTAGTGGAAACGAGAAATCAGCGTGGAAAGCCTTTCGAAATATTCCGACTAGTTTTCTAGGAAATGCTAAAGCAGGCAACTACAGGCAGCTTGTGGAACATCTTCTTACTTCTTACGAAAAACTGGGGTGCAACATGTCATTGAAGATGAATTTCTCGCACTATCATCTGGATTTCTTCCCGCCAATGTGGTGACGTTACCGACAAACATGGTGAGCGCTTCCATCAAGACATTGCAGTGATGGAACAAAGATACAAAAGTAAATGGAGTGCCGCCATGTTAGCCGATTATTGTTGGATAGTGAAAAGTGATACTCCCGAAGCTGAATACAAGCGAAAGGCGAAAAGGTCCAGTGTTTGATACAAGTATGTTCGCAGCTGCCATAAAAATAAAATACACATTGTATAAATATAAAAAAACTACTTTTTTTCGAAAACAAGAGCCAATCTGCCATTTTAAGCACTATTTCCGTGTTTATCACCCAAAAATCTATAACATAAACTTACTTTCATACCAGTAACAAGATATGACCAAAATTTGTTGTTCAGTTTAATAATTATTAAAGAAAGTAATTGAATACATTTCAGAACAGTTTAGCAAAATAACATTTCTGTATGAAAATAAACTATGAAACCCTGAAAACTTAAAACAATGAAAGATATAAATAATATTAAATGAAATATTCATAATTCCAAGCGAAAACTTCAGTAATTTGTATCAGTTTTCCTGCAACGAACAGTTGATGCTTTATCATCAACTCCGAGAACTGCATGTTTAGAAAATTTTACTTATATGCAGTGACTATTACTAATATAATATAATATACTAACAATAGGTGGCAGATGACTCTCATCAACCGGTGAAATACCACCACTCTGCTTATTGGAGAGTTGAAGTGATGAAACCCATGTTCAGTCACCAAAGCAAAGTTTCCGGCATCCCCTCCCTATATCCTTCAACCCATGCACGGTACTAAGTACTATAGGTTTTAATGCCTTTCGTGTTTCGGATTTTCGTTAAAAAAAAAAAGCACGTGGTTCAAGCTCGCGTGTCTACTAAATACGAATAACAATTGTATTCATGATTTATTGTAAACTCCTCTGACCTGATGGTCGTGTCGGAGTATAAGTGAGAACATAATACAGATTTAAATAAGGTTTAGATAAGTAAGTAGATAAACTAAAACTATGGAGATATTTTGTTTTGTTTCATTTTATTTATTATTAATGTTCTATTGTTTTTACGGCATAGGCTACACAAGCCCATTGCTTCGTTGCACTCTTCTGCAATTTTAATATATTTTCTTTTTGTGGAAAATTAATTTATATGGACTAAAACAAAATAATATTACACGTGTTCCAGCAATATTGCGCTACAACTTGACCACAACGAGGTAACAGTGCACTCGGAAAGAAAAAAATTACTTAAAAATGATACCAAATTTAATAACTTGGACGTGATCGTTTATCGACTATGTTTTTACTTGGAAGAACGAACGGTGTTTGTCAGGAAGTATGCACGGAGTGTCAAATCATTATAAAGTCAGTGTGACAGGGTACTTAGTATTGGTATTACAACGGCTAAATTATGAAAATGATTGACCTTTTCTGCATCTACCAAAAAAAAAAAAAAAAAAAGGGGGGGGGGGGGGGGGGGGGTCCCCCAATCATTCATACCTCCCCGTCTGCAAAATGTGGTTATCCATTTTCGGCTTTCAATTTTACCAAACTCTTAGCCTCGCTCAGGCAAGTTATTCCAACGATCTACAACACACTACCGAGGATCGTGAATAGGGGTCAAAAATTTTTAAGTTTCTGACC
Organism: Mastigoproctus giganteus; assembly: GCF_048544385.1. Classification (NCBI taxonomy): domain Eukaryota; kingdom Metazoa; phylum Arthropoda; class Arachnida; order Uropygi; family Thelyphonidae; genus Mastigoproctus; species Mastigoproctus giganteus. The sequence goes on from NC_143575.1 coordinate 69,595,541, forward strand.
CCAAGTTCTTGTTTCACCTACCAGTTAAAATACATACAATATATACACCTCACTGATTCATTTACTGATTCCCTTAAAGGCCTTACAGACTTCAATTATTCCTCTCCCTCCAAGATGTCTAGTTGTCAAGCTTTGTAGTTTGCACCTTACAAGCCGTTCTTCACACAGACATCGATTAACACTCCGCAGTCTACTGTGTGAGGTCTGCACATCTATTGTTCAAAGGTTGTCCTCATGGCCAGCGCAGCGATTATGACCAATGTCTTTCCTCATCGAGAGGAAAAGGAAGGTTCAGTTCCTCTCACTGGTAGAATTTGAAAATTACTTCACCTCAGTACGGAAAGAACCTTTGGTGAATAAACTACTACTACTAATAATAATTATTATTAGTATTACTATTATTATGTTATTAATCCCTGATTGGGGGTTCCACCTCGTGACGGGTATTGCTACCAAGTACACACGGCGGTTGTTATGTTTGGTGTTACTGTTGGTCGAGGAACTCTCTTGACTGTCCTACAGGTGTTCAGGATTGGGATTTTCAGGAGTTTCTTGTACGTGTTCGCTGGGAGACGCTGCTAGGCTATTATGTAGGGTCTTTGGCACCATACCTGTGGTTGACACAATGATCGGGATGGTCGTTACTTGTTGCATATGCCATATCTCTTTGATCTCCTGTCTTAGGTTCATGTACTTCCTGATTTCTTCCCCATGGGTTTTCTGCAGGCTTGCTAGTGTTAAGTACCGCTGTGTCAATCAGATAGGTAGCCTTTTCCTTCACGAGGGTTATGTCCGGTTTGTTGTGCGGAATTGTCCTATCCGTTATTATGGCGCGTTCCCAGTACAGCTTGTGGTCTCTAGTACTGCTGGGGGTTGGTACTTGTAGTACGGTATACACTTTCTTAGATCAACTGGTATTTCCTTGCTAGATTCTGATGTATTATCCTAGCTACCTGGATATGAGTGTACTCAGTCTGGATGATTACCTTGCATCCTGCGGTGATGTCTTGGATCGTTTCTGCGGCCAGGTGGCATCGTCGATATGTGTCATCGAACAATCCGAGGTCCTTGGCGATGTATTTTCTATAGTTCCTGGTGTTGATTACCTGGTCTTTGGATGGAGAGCATGAATCCTTCAGTCTCGGGGAAGAGCGTCCCGCTCATGAGCCATGCATTATTATTATTATTGCCTGGTAGGGCACCACTCTACCAGACCATAAGGAAGATAGACAAGAGGTATACCCCACTCAACCTAAGCGAGGAGTTTCCTCCCACCCAGAGGGCACAAACGAAACTAGAAACATGGGCAAAGAAGACACTCCATGGCAGACACTACAATGACCTCTATCGAGATCACACGGATAAATTAGCGTCCAATCTTGGCTCACGAACGGGACGCTCTTTACCGAGACTTAAGGATAAATGCTCGCCATCCAAGACCAGGTAATCAACACCAGAAACTATAGAAAATACTTCGCCAAGAAGTTTTCACTCAGACTAAGTACACTCGTAGACACGACCAGGTAGCCAGGATAATACATCAGAAGCTGGCGATGAAATACCAGTTCATCAAAGAAAGTGTACCGTACTACATACGAACCCAAAGGCTGTATGGGACTACGCCATAATAACTGATAAGACAATCCCGCACAACGGACGGGACATAACCCTTGCGGACAAGAACGAAAAGGCTACCGATCTAATTTAAATAGCAGTGACCAACACTAGTACCCTCCAGAAAACTCATGAGGAAAAAAATCGGGATGTACACGAACCTAAGACAGGAGATCAGAAAGATGTGGCATACGCAACAAGTAAGAACCATCCCGATCATCGTGTCAACCACCGGTATGGTGCCAAAGATCTTTCATAACAGCCTAGCAGCAACAGGGCTCCTAGAGAACACCTACAAGAAACTCCGCATAGTCGCAATCCTGAACACCTGCAGGATAGTCACGGTTCCTCGATCAGCCGTATTGTTGTTGTTTGGTTTTTAGGAGCATTAGCAACTAAGGCCATATTGCTCCGGGAATATGCGGTGGTCATTCCCTTGACCTTTCCGCATCCTCCGTTTTTGGTGGTGACGGGCTCAAACCCCGGTCTAATCAAGAAGCGTGTGCTACGCACTGTTGCTCCTTCCCACCTGGCTACGGAGGCGCCTCGATCAGCCGTAACACCAGACATAACAACCACCCTGTGTACTTGATAGCAATGCCCGTCACGAGGTGGAACACCCAATTAGGGAAATATAATATAATAATGATAATAATAATAACTAGGGCGCTTCGCCCTCTGCTCGCTTCTGTTGATAAAATAAAATACTTACAGGAGCTTTCGATACTATGTGTGTCTCTTTCTCAGCTGTGAATACATAAATACATGCTATATCTAAATATCGATGTAGATACACATAGACAACTCTTAAAGAAAAACTACGATCGTAGTGTGAAAGGCATCATTTCATCTGTATCTCATATTAGGTATTAGTTATGTTCGGGGTCTGACGGCACCTGGGATTTCTCCCATCTCCGCGTATGTTCTTTGTATCGGACAAGCCAGAGATTTAAAAGTGTGTGGGATATGTACTATGTAGATTGTTGTGCCCATTGTTCGTCTGGCCTGTTAGCCGCCGGGCCCCTAGTGAGACCCGATGTTACCAATACCCGCCACAGGGAGGCCGGCCGGGTGTTACCAATATTTGTACTCTGGCTGGTCTTGCCACTTACTTTCCTGGGATTTCAGTGTATCTCATATTGTGCTCATCCTTCACAACGAGTTGCCATGTATTGTACTACCTGGAATAAGTAACGCCTCACTAATACTTATTCTCGGTGGGCACTGCCACCCGGGTGGCACCGTTTGAAAGCTAGTTGGCTTTTCATCGGTAGGTGCCTTTCACCCTACGATCGTAGTTTTTCTATGGTGTATCTACACCGATATCATATAGAATCTTAAACTGTCAAAATATTATGCCTTGTTGCATTTAGTTTATTTAAATAAATACGTTACATACATATGGAAATCAAGAATGGCACAGCGTGGTTATGTTAGATAAACATAGCGCGACACCACGCATAAACAGAAGCTTGTTTTACCACCGTAAAACAAGCTTCTGTTACGTATTTTTGTATTTGTTACGTATTTCCACGTAACCCTCATCTCTCTTCTCCCAATAGCTGAATAAATATCACTAGGAGGAAAATTATTTTAATGTATAGAAAGATAATATAGTAATTTTCAAATTCCAACAACAGAATACATGCAATTTACTGTCATGATATACTAAAGGATATGACTCCTGCATGCTCAGAAGTGGGACTTTTAGGGTTGCTGGGATATATTACTCCCATCGTGGGATCGTTCGTTCTCCGTGAGTTGAGTGCCATTGCAGGAACTCTGATCAACACTTTTTCATCTTTATCCATTCCTTCCTACATACCCTTCTGTAGAGACCCTACTTCCTTCAGGCTCCTGCTCTTCACTTGGGGACAAGCCTTTTTTCTTTCTTTCTCCATTCCACTTCTTGTCTTCCCTGCTCTTAATGATTTCGCACTATCCACTCTGTTCCCTGACCGCCTTTGCTCGGGCCAGAGCATTGGGGACCTAGCAGGGATACTTATCTACCGTGCCTGATCCTGCTCCTCATGCTGCAGACGCTTGTTGGAGGTCCGTTCCTGGTGACCGAGCCTCCCGATAACTAAGTAGCCAGTCGAACAACACACTACTAAACTATTAATATTAGGCCACCCGAATATTAAAATTCATCTGCCGTGCTGTGTGTCTTATATCTGTTAATTGCGTGAGTTCTATGGTCGATTTGTCTGTTTTGCTGGACGATAAATCCCAGTTTCTGGGGGGGGGGGACCTTGCTATCTACGCCTGAGACCGACTAACTCAGTCACGGAGTGAAAAAAACCCATTAAAGTTCCTCCCGTCATCGACGGGATTCGAACCCGGGGCTTTTCCACCCAGTGTGGGGAGGACGGTGACATTATCTGCTACACGCGCAGACGAACAACACACTGCTCACATAACCCACACCGACTGGTTTTGCAAAGTTGTACAACGTCACAGAGTATTTAACGCGGTTTTGTGGGAAACCACAAAACCGCCGCCTAACAATCACACTATGTCGACTAACAGATATGAGTGAGAGTTCGGGTGCTCCATCTGTAATGTAAACACTATCACTAGTAAACAAGTCAAAACTTCTGAACACACGCAACAATTTGTTTGTAATTCAAAACCATATGAAAACAGTATTATTATTACAGGAAGTTACTCTAATTAAGTCGAATCCAGTTGATCTGTGCTACTTCTGTGCCACTATGAAACAATTATTCCTCGAAAATTAAATGAAACTGAGCGTGTGGGAATACCCAAATTCAGCAGAGCGCTTAATGTCATAACTAACGGTTACAACTCGAACGTAACGAGAAACGAACCGTTCCTTAGTTCGATCGATAACCAGCTTCCTTACTATAATTACTCCTATTCGATTCATAGTTGTCACAAAAACAAAAATATTTACGAATGCAATTCAGAAATGATGGCAATTTCGGGACAAAGTTGCATGTTTCAAGGAACTCAACGACAAACGTCTCTAAAAAGCATTGAATAAAGTCTACGAATATGAGAAACGCTTAAATTCGTTAAACAAAAATAAACGATATTTTACTACACAAGGAAATCAAGAAAGAGCTAGTACTAAATGGGAAGAGGGGGCAATGTGACGACAGTAAATAGGAACTGAAAGTTTAATTTGGAATTAATTTATGAATTGTTAGGCAATCGAAAATGTTATCGCTAAACAAAACAAGAGAAAAAAAAAATAGAGAGAAAAAAAAAAAAAGAAGAAAGACACATTATTGGGATAAGGTGCAACGAAAATGAAATTAGTCCATGAGGAGTCAAGACAGATGGCAAATATTCATATTAAAGTCAAATGTCTTAAACTTCCACTGGCAACGATTTAAGAATTTCAAGAGAAAAAAAAATCTGGAAAAGAGCCAACATATTTATTGCGAAATAACTGAATACGAGTTGCAGCTATAGACGTATAAATAATGATAATTTAATCTACTGTAAGAAAGTTACGTACAATAAATTAATTTATAAGTTAGCACTAAATTATCTTTAATATCATACTACGTATACGGATTTTTCAACGCTATTCACCTTAAACCATAAAAGCACTTCGAAAAAATATGAAGACGGAAAAAATTGTTCAATTCAAGACATGTACGAGTTGAGATTCCTATTAGCTAACGTCAAGAAAACTTAGGCCATAACGCATAGGCTTTTCGTGTCTGTGAACTGGGTGTAATCTGGAAAATAGAAAAAATAAATTAATAAAGAACTGCAAGGAAAAACTGCGCATCTCCGTACCAGACCAGCTAACTTAGCGCCCATTTGTCAAGTTCTTTAAGTTACTGACAAGAAGTGACCGAAACAGGTGCGATACGCAATTTTTGAGGAGCATTTTTAATGAGCGTCCATGCCATTTGCATTCTATTCTATAAACAGTAGTTTAAAAAGAGAGAGAGAGAAAAGTTTGTTATAGAATAAGTAAAGTACAAAATGTGTGTGTGTGTGTGTGTGTGTGTGTGTGTGTGTGAGAGAGAGAGAGAGAGAGAGAGAGAGAGAGAGAGAGATTTCCAGGGCCTCTATTCCGATTAACCAAGGTGCATTTTTTACATCGTTCCTCGTTGTCTTTACAGAACGAGTGAGGAACGGGAATTATCACTGCGAGTTTAGCAATGGTATATTTTTATATTTGCTAGAGTAATCCTCTGGATTAACTCGTGGGTTTTTGCGCCCGTCGATATAAATGCTGACAAGTGCTGTAATAATTCCGAGCAGCTACAACTTTCTTGTCCAGGGTGACTTCAGTGAAACAGTACACTGCTGTTTCGCCACTCTAATACAACATATCGCATGACTTTTGTGAACCACCAACAATTTGAAAATAACGATGTAGAAAAGCGTTCGTTGTTAAGTATATAACCAAAAATGAAACCTATGATATTTGTACTAAACTACAAAGTAGTAAGATCCAAACTAAATTTTAAACCAAATACTAGATCAAAAATAGAGAAACAATAGTTTTTTTCCTCGTCCAGGGGAAAGGTTCAATTTATATGAATGATATTTACTTTATATATTTGTCAGTTCAACGTTTGGCTATTTCTTTACAAGTCTGGTAGAGGCAACTACTTGATGAAAATACAGGCGTTTATAATTTTCTGTGGAAATATGACCTGACTTTCACCTTTATATGAAATAAAACTGTATCTGAAAACAATGTCTAGAGGGAGCAATCGCCATTCTGATAAGTTGCGTAATTAGTTTAGTTTACTGTATGTAATTTAGAGAATTGAATTACATCATTCAAAGTTGATGGCGAGTGCCTTAAAAAGAAAGTGGTTTAACCTCTTAAGAGGAATAACAATGACTGTCTTCGATTAGCAAAACTGAACAATAGCAGCTTGAACCAAATACCAAAGGTATCAGTTCAAATTCTGAATGTTTAGTACTCCAATTAGCACTATTTCTTATGAATATGAATTTTCTTATGAATTTCTTATGAAATATAATCGAAAATTACATTTCATAAGAAATAAAATTCTTACTATGATTCATGCTCTAAAACATTAATTCATATTCTAAAGGTTTGGTATCCAAGCGAGAGCCTAAATCATCCTGAACTGAGTAAATATAGCCTTCGCTATATTAACTCACAGTTCACATGTAATTTTGATTGAATAAGAATTTTTAAATCAATCCGAACTGTAGAGAAATGCACAATATTTTTAATAAAATGAAATCAATTCTTCACCCTAATTATAATAATACCTTGCTTGCGAGACCAAATGAAGACAGAGGAAACTGTAAAATTCGGCACTTTACAGTCCGGAATTTTTCGGCAATTTGCAATACGGAATTCTTTAAAAATTGGTACATTTTACAAAATCATCATCATTTTATAATCCAGAAATATTAAAAAAGCAATCCGATGTAAAAAAACAATGACGTTTTACTCTTTTAATGCTACCGCTTATTGAGTAAATTTCGTAATTTAGTGTGAACTGCTCTTGCAAATTGCCACTACGTGGTTAGTCACACTGGGCTTATGTGAGCGGGTGATAACATCGAAATAAACGAGGACACCATTTTAAGAAATACAACTGAGCAGGAACTTGCAATTCGCAAGCGGAGAGTGGATAATGGTCCTGAAGAGTTCATGTCGAAGTCGATATGCTTTGAGGGCATAGCCAAAGCTGCCCGATTTTGTTTATTTCAGCAAATTCCGCGAATGGGATTAATATCAAAGTAGAGAATGTGTCACAAGGATGTCCTTATTTCTTTATTATCATGTTACCAGAGAAAATTTCTCGAGATGGAATACTGGAGCAGTTAAGATGGGTGAACCATGTGCAACCTATTCATCTCCAGTTCCAAAAAACGGCTGACTTTGACATGACTTCTTGAATGACAAATAATATTTACAAGAGGCCTATGGCTATTCTCAGTAATTCTTTCGACTTCGACCAAAGGCAAAACTCGCCGTCTTGACAGATAATCAAGCCCGATACTCCCCCACAAACACCAAATCAAAATAATAGTGTAAGTTTGACTTGTATATCGGCTTAGCAATTTAACAATAATTAAACTGACACTTTATGTCAGTGTGTTTTAATGCATTTACAATTTCCGTAAATATTCGAACACAAGCCGACTTCCAATACATGCCTATCCATAGTTTCCACCCTCGGAAAATCAGAAAATGTCCTGACCCTTGTAAAAGTCGATATTATAAAATTTGCTTTGAAGGCATAGCCAAAGCTGCCCGATTTTGTTTATTTAAGCATAATAAAATGGGTGAAGTGTACAAAGCTGTTTGATAAAAACCTTTTTAGGCGTGTTTCGCTTAAAAAGGCGCTATTGTAGAAAAGCATTTTCTAAGCACCTATTGTCTTAGCCATGTCTGTCCGTTCGTCCATCTACATGTAACGGAGGAACTCCCAGGGGACAAATTTTCCTGAAATTTTGTATTCGGTTGGGCTTGTTAAAAATATTTTTCGAGCCATCAAATTTCATTAAAATTGAACAAATAAAAATCTCTAAAATCAGTAAAATTTAAAATCCAGTACTTCTCAAATCCAAGTGATTCCGCCTTTTTAAGAGTTTATTGCAGCTGCTAGGAGAATCTGTACTCCATGGACAAACATTTCGATAACAAGATTGGCCAACTAATAAGCAGCCGAGTTTATATCGAGACTAGATATTAGATAATGCCAAATAAATTGTCAGATAAAATACTGGATGCCATTCTAGTCCGCAAATTTCTAAATGTCTGATAACAGGGTACATGCTGGCTAGTTTCCAAATGAGAGAGAGAGAGAGAGAGAGAGAGAGAGAGAGAGAGAGAGAGAGAGAGAGAGAGAGAGACTGATGATATGAGATGGGGTGATCCAGAGAACATAACAGCTAAATACAATGACATAATTTCGGTTGCACTAATCACATCGAGTATATTACCGTTGGCAACACCAGAAAAACTGCAGTTTTACCGAAGAAAAGTTAAAATGAAAAGGCAGAGAGAAAACAACCCTGAAGCGAGGAAGAGTGCGCGGTTTCTTCTTAAACACAGCTAAAATTACAGCAGAGACTAACAGATAATGACTGAAATAAATATGAAGGGGAAAATGATAGTTATAAAAAAAAAAAACACTTAGCCTGCAACCATTGGATGGGTGAAGGGGTTTCCCAGAAACTCATACCACGCATATTGTACATACCTCAGAACGTAACTCGGTAGCGGTATACACTCTATATGGACAGTATGTCTGCCAAAGCCATTGTACTTTTTCTGACAGAATCTCAGTTGTCGGTTGATTCAACCATTGCTCATCTCAGTTGCCCAAATTATTCGCTGTATGATTCCTTTCGCCTCAAAGGCGGTACTTGTGTATGTCCTTCCGATATTTCCTGTCAGAGACTTGGTAATTTGGAATCTCCTCTTTTCAATCTTCTCTTGCTTAAAATCTCTCTACTTCATTCTGTAAAATTCATCTTTAGTCTCTACTGTTCTCCTAACTCCACTAATCATTTGGAACTCTTTCACTTCCTCTCTTTGCAACTTGACTTTCTCCAGTCCAACTTTCCTAATAGTGAGGTAATTTTCCTTGGTGATTTTAATGTTCACAACTCCAGCTGGATTCCATTTTCTAGTCAGAGAGACCCAGCTGGTCGAGATGCTGAGGCTTTTGCAATTACTAATGACCTCGCACAGAATGGTTATTTACCTACCAGAATACAGGACAATCCTACAGCCAATACGCTTGATATTTTTCTCACAAACAACCCTTCTACGTACACGGTCGAAGGGAGTGGTCCTTTAGCCACCTCAGATCACAACTTGGTGATTTTCCAATGGAGCCTTTATCTCATGGCTATTCCCAACCTCATGTTGTTTGACATTACAAGAATGCAAAATGGGATGACCTGTGAGATTTTTTTTTTTTTTTTTTTCTTCTTTTCCTTAGTCGGATTACTGTTTCAAAACTTCTGTGTCAGTGAAATTATTATTGTAGGAATGGAACCCTTTATTCAACACTCCAATTTAAAATCTCGTCCTTAATCTAAACCTTGGTTTTCTAATAAATGTGCTAAGGCTGTTCAAGAGAAGAATGTTGCACGTCGTAATTGGCTTGTTTCTAATTCTTCAGTTTCATTTTCTGCTTACACCAAAGTGTAAAGCAGTTATTAATCAGTCCAAAATAGATTTTGAACATGCTAAGAGTAGAAAACCTTCTTCTTGCCCTAATGGTACGCAAGCATTCTGGTCTATTGCCAAAGCTATTGGCCGCAACTATTGCCCGTCCCTGCCCCCACCTATGTTGAACCTGAAGGTTCTATTGTCACTTCAGCCAAGGATAAAACTGACCTGCTAGCATTCCATTTTTCTTCCAACTCCTGTATTAATGATCTTGGTAAAACACCTCCATTCAATGACTCCTGTTGTCTTCCATCAAAAAGATGTTAGAAGGATTTTGACAAATCTTGATGCTAAGAAAGCTCCAGGTTCTGATGTTATTTCTCCGCTTGTTCCCAAAACCTGTGCTCCAGAACTTTCATCTGTTCTTTTTCGCCTTTTTTCACTTTCTTATTCCAAAGGTGTTTTTCCTTCTGCTTGGAAATTTTCTCATATACAGCCAGTTACTAAAAAGGGTGACAAATCCCTCCCATCGAATAATCGTCCCATTGCAATTACTTCTGCTCTTTCTAAAGTAATGGAGAAATCAATTAACCGCCAACTCTTAAACTATCTAGAAACCTTCTATCTGATCAATGATCGCCAGTATGGATTCCGTCAATGTCGATCCACTGGTGATATTCTGGTCTATGTTACCCATTTATGGACAAATTCAATGGAAAGGTTCGGTGAAACACAAACAGTTGCTCCTGAAATCTCTAAGGCTTTCAATCGTGTTTGGCATAAAGGTCTTCTAAACAAGCTTCCATCTTATGGTTTTCCAACTGTTTTTTTGGAATTGGTTATCCAGTTTTCTCTCTGATCGCTCGCTGAGGGTGATGGTAGATTGCTCTCTGTCTTCTAACTTCTCCACTAATGCTGGTGTTCCCCAAGGTTCAGTTCTTTCCCCCACTCTTTTCCTCTTGTATATTAATGACCTTCCACTTTCCAGTTTGAGAAATCTTGATCTGCTCAATCAGCTTCAACTTCTGGAATATCAGCTACGAATTCCTTAAATGGCTCCAGGTAATTCTCCAGTGGGAAAAAGAGAACTTAGTTGATTTCAGCCCTTCTAAATCTCAGTCTTGTCTTATATATCGTAAAAAGAAGTCTTCTGCTCCTATGCTTATCTTTGGTGACACGCCAATTTCTAGGCAAGATGATATATCTCTTTGGGGTATTACCCTGACTTCTAATTTGGCACAAGCACATTAGAAATATTGCTTCCTCTGCATCTATAAAACTTGGTTTTCTCTTTCGCTCTCGGTGTTACTTTTCTTCCAAACAGCTGTTCACTCTGTACAAGTCGCAAATCCGCCCTACCACGGAATATTGTTCCCACATTTGGGGCGGTGCCCGCAAAACCTCTCTCAGGCTTCTCGATTCCATTCAGAAGAGGGCAGTTAGGTTAATTAATGACTAATTTCTAACAGAGTTTCTCTCTCCACTCGCTATCTCATAGACGTACTGTTTTTGCTGTGTGCCTTTTCTCCAGATACTTCCATGGACACTGTTCTAAATTGGCTTCTATAATTCCCGCTCTCTCTTTCAAAACAGTCCGAACACGCGCCCCCACCAGCCAATATCCATTTACTGTCCAACTTGAAACTCACAGAACCAATTTTTCATCTTTCTCGTTTATTCATTCAACTGCCGTTTTATGGAACAAGCTTCCTTCATATGTATTTCAGTCTTCATTCTGTAGACTGAAAATTAGTCTACAGAAGTTCTTCAAGTCAAAAATCAACAAATATCTTCTTTCGTATTCCCAACCTCCAACCCATGCACGGTACTAAATACTATAGGTTCTGATACCTCTCGTGTTTGGGGTTTTCATTAAAAAAAAAAAAAAAAAAAAAAAAAATAGGATAAAAAATGAGAGCTTAAAGATGGAAAGAACCTGAAATTCCTTTAGTCCTGACGTACTAAGTTTTGAAAAACAGCAATCGCACTCCGGCTTTTCCAAACGGGTGACGATAAACCGTTTTCACAGGAAAGCTGCGTTTTACTAATAACGAGCACAACTTGCAGTTTCCGGGTGACTGCTAGTCACTAACACAAAGCCACTGCTAGTCCAATAACAAGGAGGTTTACCCCCAAATTATTAATATTGATTAGCCAAGGAGGCTCATTAATGCTGAGAACTGAAGTTATATCAGCTGAAGTAAAAGAGAAATCAAATTAAAAATGCGAAAGCAGTTTAATAACGGTAAACAAAATTACAACATTACACGATAAAAGCTTCAATACTTTTTTGTCCAAGTGATTCTAAATGCACTTCCCAGTAAGATGATTTTAGATAATTAACAAAAGTAACAAAGCCATGTGACATTATTCAAGAGATATCGTGTCGTTATGATATGCATTTCCGATAAGTTCAGAGGTTTCTTTGCACATCGACTATTTTGGGGTCACAATGTGCCACTGTACATGGATGGGAACGTTAACATGTAGTATTATTACGTCTATACAAATGTGTGCTCAGAGGTAGTTTCCAATGTTGTGCAGACTGAAAAACTTAAAATATTTCGGGGGACCTAGTCCCTTAACTTAGATAGACCAACTGCATCTGAGATTGAAAAGGTAATCCTTCAATACATACCCGAATCTTTGGGAAGATTAGAACTCAGACTGATTTGCGCATACCGCCTTAAAAATAGAAAAATCATGGAACTAACCATGATCTGAAATGCAACTTCGTAGCCCCAAACACAACTCGAATGTCTGCCAAGGAAGATTGAAGGGAGGGAAACTATTAAATTGGAGATAAAAAGCAGTTATTGATAATTATGCAACAGACTAATCAGTTCTTCTTTGATAATAATGTCTCCAAGGGTCTAGAACGATGGTTTTCAACCGGGGTGCCGCAACAACATTCTAGCCGTGCCAAGTAATTTCGGTTTACGTTACTTAAACCTATTTTTAAATATTTATTTCATTACAAAAATACATCATTATAATTATATTATTATAATAACTATCATATAACGTTTTCTAATATTATATATATATATATATATATATAATATTAGAAATATGTGGCACCCCTACTCAATTTTCTGCCTATATATATATATATATATACACACACACACACACACACACACACACACAGAGGGTGTTTCACTACCAGTGCGACAAACTTGCAGGAGGTGTAGGGGGCACAAAGACGAATCGGAATCACATAGCATTGCAGAGTCCGAAATGCCTTTGTCATGCGGTAGAGGACGTTGAACGGGAGGTCACGTGAACAGCGATCCCGCTGGAAGTCAGCATTTGCGAACCGGTTCCCGAGGCAGTAGGATGGACGAGTATTCAAACGTTGAACTGGCCGACATGCACCTCGCGTATGGAGCTGCGGACTGTAACGGGCGCGCCGCTCTGCGGTTGTACCAGGAACGTATCCCGCACAGGCGTGCTCCTCATCATACGATTTTCGCACGTGAGCACAGAAGGTTACGTAAGACTGGTTGTTTCACGAGAGGTACCATGAATCGAGAGCATACGACGAGGACGCCAGACAATGAGAAGAATGTCCTACGTCTTGCAGAAGGCAATCTGAGTACGAGTAGTCGAGCGATAGGCCAACGATTGAGTATTTCCCAAGCCACTGTATGGAGGATACTGTCAACAAACCAAATGAGTTCATACCATCTGCAACGCGTCCAATCATTGGAGCCTGCGGATTATCCACTCCGGAGGACTTTTGCTACTTGGTTTCTTCAACAGAAACGGTTCGCACATGCTGACTTCCAGCGGGATCGCTGTTCACGCGACCTCCCGTTCAACGTCCTCTACCGCATGAAGGCATTTCGGACCCTGCAATGCTATGTGATTCCGATTCGTCTTTGTGCCACCTACACCTCCTGAAAGTTTGTCGCACTGGTAGTGAATCACTATATACATATATATGGCATAAAATTGAGTAGGGGTGCCACAAACAAAGTAAAATAAATTATTTAAAGGTGCCATTATTAAAAGATAGGTAGAAAACCACTGGTCTAAAAAAATGTAAAAAATATCCCAGGGAATTTAAACAGGTTAGCGCAAGCCTATCTAACTCATAGCTCGCAAGTAACACGTTTTCCACATATTATGAAACAATACCTCTGATAATAATAATACAATACTTGCAATACAAAGGGTACTAGGAAAGTTTTGCAATACAGCTTTGTTTATTTAATTGTTTCAAAGTAATTTCCTCTACATTCAATACACCTCTCCATCCTCCGAAACCAATCTTTAAACCAGTTCTGCCAAGTTTCACTAGGGAGTAAAGCACACTCGTTGTCCCAAGCCCGTAGAAGGTCCTCATCACTGGAAAACCGCCTCCCTTTTAGCTTCATTTTCACATGCGGGAACAGTGCAAAGTCGCAGGGAGCAAGGTCTGGACTGTAGGGAGGGTGCTCGAGAAGTTTCAGTCCTGTCGTGGTCAAATATTCGGTGCAGGCTTTGGCGCGGTGAGCTAGAGCATTATCGTGATGGAGGTACCAGGTGTCCATTCTTGACTTTGGCCGCAGGTTCTTCATAGATCCAATGACTTTAGGCACGCATTGTTCAGTATACCACTTAGCTGTGACTGTCTTCAGCGTGTCCAAAACGACACGTTCCACAATTCCACTCGATTTGAAAAATACAGCTATCATTTTCTTCTTTACAGATCGGGATTTTCTGACAATTACGGGTGTGTCGTCATCATCAAAGACCCAAACTTTGTTTTGAGCCTTGGTCGGCAGATCGTAATAGTACAGCCAAGTCTCGTCACCTGTCACGATGTTGTTCACATACCGAGATTGTCCTTTATCAAACTTTTTAACATCTCCCGGCACCAAGTCACACGTCGTGTGATCTGCTCTTCAGTCAGTTGATGCGGCACCCAGAGAGAACAAAGTTTCTTCACGTGCAAATGATCTTGCAGAATCGAACGAATTGCTGGTGCATTTAGGCCCAAAGTGTCCTCTATCTGTTGGTAGGTCACTCGCCTGTTTTCGTCAAGCATTTTCCTCACAGCAGTAACGTTTTCCTCCGTAACTGACGTTCGTGGTCTTCCCAGCCTCTCAGAATCCTCCAGAGTGAAATTTCCCCTTTGGAATTCTCTATACCACCTGAATATCGTTGTACGATGTGGACAATCATCATCTAGTGCAAGAGTCATTTCTTCTAAGCACTGGTCTATGGTTCAACCACGCACGAAATTATACCGCAAAACTGTCCTTATCTCATTTCGTGACCACGATGCCATCGCAAGCACTTTACACTCTCACTACTAATGAATAACTGAGCCCATCGACTTGGCGCGGCGGCTACTATGCACGTATGAACATGTCTCAACATGCAGCAACAAGCAGCTTCCTGTGATTCATTGTTGCGTCATATTGCAAAACTTTCCTAGTACCCTTTGTATAATTAACTTAATAAGGTTGGGGGTGGGGAAGAAATTCTACATACCAGACTGCCGTTCTGCGGCTTCTTGAAAATAATTAAGATGCACAATGGCTTATGCATTTGGTAATGTTTTATTCCTTTTAAAATATTAAAAAATGAATAATCGATAATTGAAACAGTAACAAATATAGACTGCATATCCCAATATCACTTGTATTACTGTACAGCCCAACATGTTACAGGTATATTTATATCCATACCTCCCTCGGCTTTAGATGCATAACATTCACTGGTCAGGGCATGATATAATTCAGAAAATTAGTATTTCTGTGGAAAACTTAATCGACAAAACTGATTTCATTATGCCATTTCTCTGTAACAGTTTATAGAATTAATACTAATAATAATTCATTTCATCACACATTTAGCAAGTGGATCAATAACGCTTGCATTTTGTGATTTGGATGAAGTGATAAATGAGGAAATCTATAAAGAGGCATAAACACAAGACTTGTGCAAACTCATATATGCCTATGAAGGATATATACATACAAGCAGAACCTTGGGATTCGCATCTCTGCAACTTGCTGATTTGTTTATTTCTCTAATTCGTTTTGAAACTTTGTTTCGGGGGATCACGGACAACTGCTTTGACTACACATTATTATAGTTAACACTATAATACTTCGTCCATCACGTGTAAAAAAAAACTTTACCATTATCAAATAAATTCTCTGTTTATATTCGAAGATGGACACACAGAGTCAGAGGATTTTAGAAAGTAGAAGCCAAAAGAATTTCACCGTATTTACCCGAAATTATCTCGTGGATCCGAAAAGTACTCCGTTATGCATGTTACGCGCATAACTCAGTACTTTTATACAGATTTTAATATGTATGTAACGTGAATAACTCAGTACTTTTAAATAGACCACTTGGCTGCGGTCAACTAACTTTGCTTGCCAATTGTATGCCATATGCATCTAAGGGAACTGTGCCTTTCCATAGATTCACTGGTCTGGGAGCACTGTCAGTCAATAAGTAACATTTCCACTGTCAATAAATCAATTCGACGCATAATCTTATTTGCGGTTACAATGTGTGGTATACGCTTTGATGATGCAAGCCTAAGAGTTCCTTTAATGAATAGCACTAGTATTGAACATGCAAATTATGCAAAATATTTCAGTTCGCGTGTTCAACACTAGTGTTGAACATGCGAACTGAAAAACTAAATGTTATGTTGAGTCAGAGTTCTTTTTTGAGTGGCGTATAAAATCAAAATCTGCGGATGACATTACGACCAATCCTGTGAATAGAAAATTCCTATTCACAGCTGGAAAATCAGGACAGCAGTTCATGGAATATTCCCATTCCCGTGCATTTGATAAAGGCTTTTATATTTCTTTGCCTCAAGGCCATCTTTCCGGACGTTCTCCCCCGATTATAGGGGCGATTTCAAAAGTACATATTGTAGTTGAAGTTTTATGGACACCCTATGTATACATAGTTTAATATCTATTTTTTATTATTATTCCACTCCCCGATGACTGGGTTCCCAAGTGCACAGGGTTTTTATTATGTCCGGTTATTGTTACGATTAGTCTAATAACTGTCTGACTAACCTACAGGTGTTCAAGGATTGCGACTTTCTGAAATTCCTTGTAGGTGTTCTCTGGCAAGCTTATTGGATGTCATTGCTATTGTGTAGTAGGGTCTTTGGCAACATGACGATGGTTGACACAGTAATCAGGATGGTCGTTACTTGTTCCACATGCCACATTTCTTTAACTTCCTGATCTTTTCCCCGTAGGCTTTCTGAAGATTTCATGTTAGGCACCGCTGTCGATCAGGTAGGTAACCAATTTATTATTATTAACTTTTTGATAAGGACTTTGAAACCCTTACTGAGTGCATAATGTGATCAAACTGTTGCTAACTAATTGTACTGTATCGTATTATTCGAAATAACAATCATACTTTATTGAATTTTTTTGTTTTTTTTTTTAATATTACACAGTAGAGGATTCTACAGATGCTGTTACAGAAAAAAACTCTCTTAAAGCTGCACTGCTCTGCTTTACATATTTAGCTTTTATTCCTAAATGCCAAGTATCGCCTTGCGCCCTCAGTCCAATTTTGAACACTGTATCAACTTTTCCACTATCGAGCGAGCGTAGTGTTTAACTTTTGAACTTTTTTTTTTCCCCACATTAACTTTTCGAATTCAATAAATTAATAAAAGCAAGATAGTGGATTGTAAAGTTTGTGGTTTATACCACCATTTCTATTCAGTGTACAGTTGGCAGAATCAATGATCAGGCAATATGTAAGTTTTATGCTTTACTAAAATATATATTATACAAAAATATTTTGCAAGCTAAGAAGTAAATCCCACTGCCATTCCCAAAAACCTTTAACTTTGTTGTTCGCGAATTTATAGTTGGCGGGCACTTCCGAGACCGTAACGGTGACGAAGCGTGATCCTACTCTATTTAGATTGGTCGAGATGGTGAAAAACAGTCTTAAACTTTTTATTTTGTTTCTGCAGATAAGCATCTCCCAAATAATGACTGAAATAAGCATAAAGGGAAAATGATAATGATAAGAAACCACTTGGCTTCTAGCCATTGGATGGATAGAAGGGTCCCCAATAAATTCAAGACAAGCATATTGTACAAGCAAAGGGACCTTTCTCACTTGGCCAAACACAATATTCATAAAACACCAGATCCACTAATGAAATTCTAATGTAGATGCATAGTTTTTTGGGACATAAAAGTAGAATTATGTTCATCGTTTGATAGGCATTATATATTTATGTTATATTTAAATATACATTAAAAGTTTTCTTAAGTATAAAATGCATATAAATTATGTTATTAAAGGTACTGACACATCATAGGATAATCACATAATCCACTTTCTCAGGACTTTCCTACGCCTCCGGAGGCCGGTCCTCCTGACATCTGCAGACGAATATGTTTCTAACACAATGGCGCTCCACTCCATTCTTTTCTGACGGTCAGAGCACATCTGAATATGAGATGTCAGTGTGAGCGGACTGTTAGAAGGGGATGATCGAAATGGTTTCCAAGATTTCCCGCTCCTTGATTTTTACATTTGGAGACGAATAAACGATGTATCAGAAACTGTTCAACAACTGCGTGTAAAAATAATTGTATCACTTTTAATTCTTTGTTTTATAACGTGTAATAAACAGGTTTCTATATATTACTAATTTCATTTTTATTTTCCATACAATGCACGCCAGAAAGTAACCTCACGCATCTTTAAGGTCATTTAATCATAAATGACGGCCCAAATCGGAAAAAAAAATTTATTAGACCTGTTTGCTTCAGTTTTTCTTCACCAATTCCCTATTTCTTGAAAATCCATGAATTACTCTATATACAGCCAAGCCCACAGAACTTATATTAGAATGCATTATAATTACATCCAACAAATTATTTTTATCGAAGCTCTCCAACTATGCATATTAATAATTTTATTCGTTATACTCCATTTCGTGCGATCCATTCACAGAAAATGACCACTGAAAATATATGATTATAGAGTGGAAATATAGTTAAGAATCCTGTTCTTCTCACATTACATTTTAAAAACTAATTCGCATCGAACATTACGCTTAATTAGTTTCTGAATAATACAAGTGTTATAATTGAT
This sequence comes from Mastigoproctus giganteus, assembly GCF_048544385.1. Lineage (NCBI taxonomy): Eukaryota > Metazoa > Arthropoda > Arachnida > Uropygi > Thelyphonidae > Mastigoproctus > Mastigoproctus giganteus. The sequence continues at coordinate 69,614,370 of NC_143575.1, forward strand.
TCTTAATAATGAATAATGTATGTTAAAATAAGTGGGACTTACCTCGAACGGCTGGATATCCAGGTGATTTTTTCTGCAAAAATTACTGATAATAACCAAGTTTAACGCTAAACAAAGATTGTGAGAAAGGTCTATTCCAACTCGAAAGCGATAACAAATGGTCTGCTAAAAGCTTAATGCGATTCCCTACTTCTTATTTTATATAGGTGCGTGTGTGACATACAATTAAAACAAATTTACTTTCATCCTCCACATGTGATACGTATAAACCAACAAGAAAGGAAATTTAGAAATGTAAAAGATAAATGTTACCTGACCACAGAACACAACGAAAACTCGAATCTTGTTACTTACCTAAGCAAAAAAAAAAAAAATAAATAAATAAATAAAAAAAAAGATAACACAGTAATTTAGGATTTGCAACATAGTAAGAACATTGTAACGTGCAATTATATTAACTCACAAGGTTTCGGAAAAGAAATACAAAACATCAATAATTTCTGGCACGATTCAAGATACCTCATGAAGTTTGGTGCTTTTCCGTTCTCATGCATCCCTTTCAACGAATACATGATGCGAGAGCCGCACGCAAAGCAAACACGCAGTTTATGACAGCCAGATAAGAGGGGGGGGGGGGAGCTCTGTTAGCCGAATATCTTAAAAGAAGAAAAATCGAAGCCGTTGCAAGAGAAACATCTCGGAATCTCAGTCTAGAGGCTGAAAGAGCTGAACAAAGGAATAATAATACATAATGTAAACTTCTGTTTAAGACTACACTGCCACAAACCAATAGCGGGATTACTCTAACATCTCACTTTTGCACTACTATAGTAGTTTAATTTCTATCTGCTGGAGAGAGAGAGTGAGAAAATAAAAAAGATATCCATGAGCAGTTCCTATTCGTGTTGCTTATCTCCAGGATTGGCACTTCCAACACACACACACACACACACACACACACACACACACACACACACGAGGGAGGAACAGAATCAAAACAAAAAAATGATCGACTGGTAGGTCGATATTCCTTTATTAAAGTACAATCTAATAATACCCATATTTAAAATCGAATATAATACTTCAGTGAGATTTCGAAATGTAATAAAACTAACTAGTTTATACTGGTTAGTATATCAGTCACTGGTCAGTGAATCAGTTTACTGAGTCATCCTCTAAAAAACAGATGGCGATTTCACTGCCCATTCTCCAGACCTGTAGCAGAAATGTGTAATTGTCAATACGTTTGCTCTTCTGTGGAGTATAAAAGCAACTTTTAAGGGGAGCTCTTAATTTCTGCACTGTCTGGAAAACATAAAAAGGTTGCTGGGATCGTTGATGAAATTAGAACTCAGGTCTTTGCAAACGGAGGGTTCGGTTATATCGACTGTGCTAGAATGAAACACGTCAGAAGAAAAATTGTTCACATCTTTCATTCTGTGCGTGCGCGCGAGCGAGCGTGTTTAACAGTCGAATTCTTAATGTTTGCAAGCGCGGTCCTTGAAATTCACTAATGAAGTGAATATCAAAAGCCGAATAAAATAAAACCTCAGTTGTTTTAAACTTTTGCCGAGGAAAGATCATGAGTCCTCAATATATCGTGCCTGTAAATAGCATATTGTGGGGTCAGGTAGTCTGTTCTACAAGTAGGCCAGTAGTTACACCATCTTGTAGAAAACTCTTGGATTCGAGTCCCGTCAATGAGGACGAATTTTTAGCGTCTCCCCCCCCCCCTTATTTTTTTCCACTGTGGCCATACTGATCAGTCATGGACAAAAACAGTTTTTCCCCATCCAAAAACTCCTGTGTTTTTCCTTGCAACTAAAAAAGCCGACCAGAGAACACACGCAATTTACAAGCATAATTATGCTATGATTCTTTTGAGCTAAATGTTCGGTAACCAGAAAATTGAAGATGTTTTGCTGTATAATAATTAAATTAATTATTCAGTCCAAACATATGAAAATATTCCAAAAAACTACAACAAGTATTATGTTTGCGAAGAACTACTGTTCTCTTATGTTCCTTTCAGTTTTCTGTTGTTAATTAACAGCAGCAACTGAAGGAAAGAAAATTAGAAACTGCCTACACCCAACCACAGGAAGTACCTGCAAAACTCCGCTCTAATGGAAATATTGCTCTCTAAATTCAGACGAAACGATACGGAAAGACGTCCCACGGATGAATGTAGACATCACTTAAACGGAAAAAAAAATTAAATAAAAACAGAAGAAAAGGGCAACAAAGGAACTACAGACGTGATTTCAGGTGAGAGGTGAGACGTCATTTCGGGGATCCACTCTTGTGGATCCCCGAAATGTTGTATTTCCACAGTGAACCTGAAAAGCAGCCAAGCTTTCAAGGGTATAATACATACTCATATACAACTTATGACAACCTTAAATATTCATCTGATAGAAAAGTAAATAATTTTAATTTAATCGATGTGTAATAACACCATATATTTCTTTCTTAATTTTTGTTCTTTGTTTTGAGGGATGAAATCGAATCTCAATGCAACTATTACCAGAAACCGAACAACTCGACCATGGTATGAAAAATTATACAGGGTATGTCAAAATTATGTTAACACTCAAATGGAAAAAACATTTATTGTTATCAACATTATCTGCCATTATATCTTGAAAAAAAAATAATAAAAAGCAATATAAAATTCAAATGTTCATTCCATATAAGTGTTAACATAATTTTGACAATGTTTTTTTCCATATAAATATTAACATAATTTTGACATACCCTGTATATTCCTCCTGTACAGATCCGTTGTGCATAACTACGCGTTAATTACTGCAAGAATGTTTACAGCAGAAAGTCAGCTTCCATAGCGTTATCACACATCATCACACAAACGTATCACACCTCTAAATTCATAATATTAGTGTCTAGGCTCGTTATATAGACTGAAGTCACACACAACACAAACAGACTAATGAAACTACTTAATACGAATGTGCAGCATATCTTAAAATTTACAGGTTGGGAAAAGTAGCACCGGATCAGGGTTAAGTGAATACAGGAAATCGATGATCGTGCACAGACAACAAAAACAATAACATGCCCTAGTACAGCAACATGGAAAATGATAATTTAAAAGAGTTAACAAGGTAATCAGCACGTAAAAATTGAATGAAGAGAGTTGAAAGTACGTTAAGCAAAAAAATAATAATAAATAATTATACTCAACGAAATGTGAATTATGATATAGCCTAGTGATCAACGGTATCACCTAAATACGATAATGCTCTTGTATCCTCTCTGATGTTAACTGTGTCTTACAGAGCCAGCATTAATAGTGTTTTTATATATATATATATATATATAAAATTTTATTTTATTATAATTTTATTTACATTATTTATTATTATTTTATTCATTTATTTATTTTTTGATAGAAGCAGTTTACTGATCTTTGATGAGTACTACGGACCACATATTAATAAATAATTATCTATACAGATTCGTATTCAACGGTTCAGTCAAAAATACAGTGTGGTAGCTCACTGCGTCGGATTTGATCACAGAGCTGCTTGAGAGAACTACAGCCAAGAATTTGCCCATCTAAAAATTCACTATACTGGCGAGTCTTTTCTCTTCTGGCTGTTGCCTTGTCAGAGAGAATGTTATTGTCCATATTACCCATTTCAACAGTGAGTACAAAGAAGTGTTTAAGGTTATGCAACGGCTGGATTTGAATGGGAGAACATAAATACACGCAAGAATCATTCCGTCAAATGCAGTATGATGGCTTATGGCTTTAGCTGACAAAAAAATAAATTTTCAGTTTGGACTCAGGAACGACAACAAAGTTCAGAGGAGCATACAACTAATCATGCAACAAGATTCCCTTAGCCGTGTTTGGGGGTTCATTGCGAATTTGAAGCATGGTCAATTCAAATGCATGTGCTACTGTACTTTTGCGGTCACTTCCAGGCTACACCAAGCATTTCAACATAAGCAATGAAATGCGAATGTTACGTGACTGGTTAAACTAGTAACATAATTTATATTACAAGTATGACCAGTTTTCAATTTCAAGTATGAAGCATATAAAAATTAACTTCCTCCTTCAAGAACGAAATATTTTTCTAATTATACTATTTCTCAGGATATATATTTTTATGTAACCTGACCTTTAGTTCACCTCGAGCCAAAAGTAAGGCTAACATTTAAAAAAAATTCATTAATTGGTTAAGGATTTTTTTTATGGCATACCACAAGACCCCCTCAGATAATCAATGTGATCCTACACTTTAGCATCACTAAACTGATGAAACAAAGTACCCGGCTTTACAGAATGAAAGTGGTCTGAAAACATCTTGACTGCCTTTACACGAATTGGAATTATTTTAACTATTTCATTTCTTTATTTCTTTGAATAAATAAAGAAATTAATTTATTAATTGCTATATATTCTTCACAAATAAATCCAATTTGGTTTCATTTTAAGAAAAATTCTAGGCAGAGGAACAACCCTTACGTCGTCAGCACTAATCACACGCAAGGTAATTTACTTTAGCATCTATTACGCTAGCTTAAATAGCAGCGCGGAGAAAATTGCATTCCCTTGATTTCAATACTAACATGACGTCTGTAGAACTAGCAATTGCGCTTTAAACATTAGCTCAAATTAATGCTTCTAGCATCTCTTTTGTACCAATTGTTTAAGCTTTCTATACCTCCAATACTTTGCCGAGATGTTCGAAATTGCCTTAAGTTTCTGTTAATACGAAGGGAACTGAGCTCGATCCTACAACTAGCTCATCAGTTTGTCACATTTAATTAGCAAGGTCACAGAGTCCATTATATTTATCAGCAAAGCTTCTATCTGTTTGCCAGTAATCTAATCTATCTGGAGAATAAGGTGTTTCAGAGAGCACATTCTGTTCTTGGTGTCGTTTCTAAGAGAAATGGATAATCAACTCAATACCATCGAAGTCTGATTCTATTGAGCTATCTGATGAGCCAAGGGAATTTGTAGTGGTTTGTACAATTGGGTGGAATGTACCATGTCTTATTAGTATGTGATGTTGGTGTTAATATTACTAACTAAAAATTTAAAATTTCACGGTGCAGAAAAATGCGTTATATTACAACTTATAAACGGAAACAATCCACTTTCATATACATGGTCTATGTGTGCCAAAGAAGCAAAATGCAGTACCAACTAGCTGACAGAATCGTGATATAGTTGTCCGCTAATGTTCTGCGATTAAAAAATATACGAAAAAAATAATTTCCTCTTTATTTCTCAATTCTCAACCATATCCACCAAGCTTAGAAAATTTCTTGGCTTGGTCAACCTTCACAACGAGTTTCCAAGGTATTGCACTGCTTTGAATGAAACAAAGTGCTAAACCTCTTAAATTTCAATAGTGAATATTAACCGTAGTCCCATTGCTTCATGCAAAATAATTGCCTTAGTTTATACTATTACACACCATCAGGCATCTCTCATATTGTGGACTTGTACTTCACAACTGGGTTGTCACTATTGCAACAACAGGGTATCTTGCCCACCCACCGATGAGTAAGCCAACAGCTTCGAAACGGTGCCATCTGTGTGGTGATATCCGCCGAGAATAAGTAACATTTGTCTTCTCCACTGGTGATGCGTTACTTATTCAAAGCAGTGCAATACCTCGGCAACTCGTGACGGTTGATTCACAATATATGAGATACAATTAAAACGATGTCAATTATCGACTTGAACAGTTCACTACGAACAAAACATGGTGCAAAAGCACTGACCATAGTGAATCTTAAGCGTAGTCCCATTGCTTCATTCAAAATAATTGCATTATACTCGTATATAACAATGAAAACCATAATGTTTTCATTTGCATTTAATTTTTCTTGTGATTTTTCTTAATTATACGAATTAATATTGTAATTGTTATGAAAAAATTTAGGAACTCTATCATTAAGCTTGGCATAAATAATATACAGACATACATAAAAAAAAATAAGGCAATTCGAATTACAGAGGGTCTCAATCGGTGACGTTTTGCTGTAAATCTAATTTCACATCTTTTTTTTAAGTATGATAATATCTGTGTTGAATTTCCGATTGTCTGCGCTACCACAACTTCATTTTCTTTTTTTGCTCCCTCCCCTTTTTTGTATAAATAATAAAAATCAACTTTTGCATTATGGTACATGCTTTATGTATGTTACTACTGTTACTAACATCAATGTTTCAGTGAGGGAAATGGCAAAATCGAAAAGAGAATTTCTGAGGCGAAGTAAACTAAGAAAATAATGCGAAAATCGAAATCATGTCCGCTTAAAGGCCAACCATAAGCTTAAGAGTCGTACAAGGATAAGTTGCCAAGAGCCAGACGTGACCATTCAAGTGTGGAGTTAAAGCCGGGACCTTGCTACCATCGTCATTGACACAACTCCGGTAATAACAGTGGTTATCTGAAACATGTTGTCATCTGAAATGAAGCGCAGAAGATTGCATTTGTCACTCTGGATGTAGCCCACTGTTTGCTCAAGTACATCAAATTTAAGTGGTGAGCATGGAGGAGGTAACCAATGGTTGGCACATCTGTAAAGAAATAATTAACAAAGAGACCGTAAGCGGCGATGGGCTATGCTACGACAAGGAAATGCAAACCTGGGCAGCATATAAGTGAATTCATTAATCATGCATTACCTTATAACTTATAAATATTATGTAACCAAGAATACAAATAAGCTAGTGTGTGTGTGTGTGGGACACCTTTTAGTATGAAGAGACTGGAAGCTTACTCGACTCTTTGTGTAAGGTTGCAAATAATTCTCTGGTTGATATGGAATCTCTTGTTCCGGCTGCCAATTGTTATTATAAAATATCCCAGAGGTGTTTAGCTGGATTCGGATCAGCAGGTACAATACATTATTCTCCTAAAACCACTATTTGTATCGCCATCTCTAGCTATAATTGTGACAATGCAGTTAAGTCAAACTGTCACAATAAACAGTTGCATTAACGGTTTATAATGGTTAAAATAAATCCTGTCAAATTTCAAATCATATGTTAGGCACAATATGACCACAGTAGCTTTGCGCCGATAAACTTTCACACAAACAACGTCTACTGTAGTTTATCTTTCTTAGGGGGGGGGGGGAGAGGATAAATTGTATAGCAGTACGTATATAATCAGTTAAAGTATAAAAATGAAATATTCTTCGTGGCTTTTTATGAGTACTCGAAATCAGGAAAATTCCAATATCTGGAAAGGATCATCATATTCGGCGTTGGGGATTTGAGAGGTTCGACTGTACAGAGAGTTACACGTGAACGCGTCACTCCTCTACAGATTTTCGTGTTTTTGACGGCTGTATTTGGGACTTGTTTTCGCAATACTTTGAATATTGAGAAGCGTGAGAGGAACCGTGTTTCGCTGCATCAAATGAACGTACAATTTAGGAGATATCAGCATTTTGCGAGCATGTATATATATCCTGTTCCACCATCTTGTTTTTATATTTGTTCTTATTGTATTGTCAACCTGGTCACTGTTTTCTTGATGTATAAAAAGAAAATGAAGTTTATCGTATTCCCCCCCCCCACATATATTTTAATGGCATAATAGTTTTCCCTATCCCCCCCTTTATATGTGGGAACTTTTCCTTGCCAAAAGTGGTACTTTTCAGGAACTTTGTAGTAGTACAGGGATTACTGTACTACTACAAAGAGCACGGGAACCAATTTAAGAATCTCACTACTAAAGAATGTTATTAAGTAACGCGAAAAAGAATTTAAAAGTTAAGTATTGAATTAAAACTGGCAACAGATCATACAGATTAAAAAAGATCCATTAAAATTAATCAGACATCTATAATAATAACTAATGTAACATATCTTCATTCCATTCGTACTACATTAGAATACAATGCAATGTGTACGCCAGTGTTTCTCAAAGGGTGTGCCGCGTCACATTAGTGTGCCGCAAAATTTTCCAAGTGTGCCGCGAAATTTAGAAATTTCTTCTTCTATGACTACGTAGGTGTGCCGCGAAATTTTTCTTCTTTGGAAAATGTGCCACGAGAGTAAAAAGATTGAGAAACACTGGTGTACGCAAAAATTATAACAAAATATATTTTCGGGGGAGGGGGTTTACAAGCATAGCTCCCTCTTCCCTATAGGAAAATAAATAAATAAAGCAGCAAATAATTCTGCTAGCTTCGTTTCATCTGTAAATTATCATCTGAAGAAATTTACCTGTATGATTAAAACAAAAAATAAATAATAAATAAATAAATAAATATGTAATGCAACTTTCCAACAAAGAAAATCCTATCACTGTAAAGAAAGATTCAGCATATAACAAACTGACTCTAGTAAAACATGGAACTACGACCACGTAATAATTCCACACATTTCTGCACGAAGGTTTTCTGAATTCACAGAGAAACTCTGGGGGAGGGGAGATAATAATAAAAAAAAAATAAATAATAATAATATAAAAAAATTCCGTTCTGGCAGTTATCCAGGTGGCGGACTTCCAATAATAGCCATGAATTTGGACAACCGTTAAAACGAGTTGGTAAAGTTTTATATCAAACTGACGACTCTTTCTAACAGCACACTGATTCAATGTTATCAGCAACGGACTTCAATAAACTATCTGATGTACATATCCCGTCTCTCATCAACTACAACAAATGTAAGAAGATATTATCTAAAAGAACAGTATTACTCAAAAACATTATCCTAGCAGTAAGAAGTTCAACCGCAATCTGAGATTAAATATAAACGCAGTAGGAGATGGAGCAAAATATGATATAAGAAATATAACTGAAAAATTAAATTACATTTGTGTATCATCTGTTGATAACTATGTAAAATTTCGAGAATTTGCACAATTTCACCCATCTCAATACGACTACATCACTTAATGACACAGGCCGATGTTCTTAAAGCTTTTTGTTGTTGATGTTATTCTAATTATTATAAGCCAGTGATTCCTATGGGTATAAGAATCACCGCAGGAGTTGAAGCCTTTTACCGGACAGGGGCCCAAGTTCTAAAAAACTACTTGATCAGTCTCGTCAAGGTAATAAATGCACATACAGTACAAGAAAATTTAGATGTTCCAACGCTAGGTAATAAAAAGTAATATTTATTTCAAAGCATGCCAGTTACTAATAAATATTACTTATTTTAATGTTAAGCCAGCATTCGCCGCTAGCACAGTAAAATAAACTACCACCCTGAGTTCGATTACCTTCGTGATGGGAGAAGAACTTCTATGGATTAATTTTTCACTAAGTTCTCTGGCAATTCGCATTGTGTTTTCTCTCAAAATGGTTTTTTTTTTTTTTTTAATCTTATAAAAGAGCGAAACTGATTAAAGAACACACTAAGTTTACTGAAAAATATACTAATGATATACTAATGCCTAATGCTCTTAGGTACATACGTGTTTTAACTAATTTTGTAATATAGTTACAAAAGATTGGACTGGTAACTAGATTATTACGAATAGAATTATTAATGGGAATCCCTAAAACAATAAGGTTCTTGAAAGTTATAGCATGGGAGAACGGAATAAATTGTAACATTTACTTCTATAATGAAACTATTTATAATGAAATGATGACGAAAGAAGCACCAGGAACTGACGTAATTGCAGCAACAAGAGAGCTCCATATCCGCAGCCGAAAAGTCATACAAGATGAAATGTTTTCTTGATATGATATGGTCACTTCCTGCGATGAAGTCTCGAGTGGACTACAGATCGCAGGCTTTTTTCCCTGCTAAACTTGCATTGTGTCTGATTATTATTTTTTTAAACACTAGCTATCTTAATTTATTCTTGCTGCTTTAAATTTATTTATTTTATATTATTTATTTATTCTGAATATTTTTTGTAGCTTCATACCAGATCTCCCATTTTATTATTCTGACTGTTTATCGTTTGAGTTTACACAGTATGCACTCATAATTGATCCGTGAATGGTGTAAACAGCGTAATACCTTGCTGTTCAGGGATGAGACGATGGGCTCCAATTGAATAAATATATAAATTTAAGTACAAGTCAGCTATTATTCTGTGATTGTAACACTACCTTTAAAAGAAGTGAAACGTTAATCTTAACAGTCATATTTTGTAATTGGAAAAATTTTCACAAAAACACATTGTTACGCGAGTGACCAACTGTTACACCTGCTTGGGTCGATTGCAACATATATAAACTGATGTATGAAATTAAATTAATATACCACAAATATTTCGATAAAACTTTTTTTATTCTTGAGGATTATGTAAATGTTACAGTATAATCATATCAAAATAACTTCATACGTTTACTCATAAGTTACTTGCACGGTTCTACTTCTACTACTACTACCTCCACTTTAAAAAATATTAAAAATAGCCCCTCATGTTCCTGTTCAAACCATTTTCATAAATAAATTCTTTATTGCTGATAAGTACAGAACATGTACTAGAGACAATAATACTCATCACGGCGACATGGCCAGGAGTTTTACATTATAATATTGAGATTAATTGGCAAAACTTTTTTTTTTTTTTTTTTTTTTTTTACCATTACATGGAAATTATTAGTTACACAAATTAAACATGTAAAAATGAAATTATAATAATGAAAATATGAGGACTGAACGTCATATGGAGGAAGTTATCCCAGTTCCACCGATGTAATCCACTCGAGGAGCATGTGACGGTATTTGTAGTCGGTAGCCATTTTTTGTAGGTCGACTCCAAGACGGAGCAGTGCCTGAATTTTGGGGAGTGTCTGGGCAGGTAGGAACCGACTACACAGTTTCAGCCGGTTGTATTTGAGGGTTAGTGTGGGCTCTGACCACAAGGATGGCGGAGGATTGTGCCACTGACAGAAATCCCAGATGTTTGGGGCGTTTATCACTCCTGTGTACATTTTTACTGAGGTCATTAAACGCCTGCTGTCAATTAACCTCGGAAGCCTGGGTACATTTAGCTGCTCAGCCATGTCAGTTGTTCTCAATCGAGGGGGTCGGCGATGCTTATTTGTGGCCCATTTCAGGGTCCAGTATTCACACGAGAACACCGGTTTTTGAAGAGAGGGCGACGCAGATGCCCAGATCTCAGCTGCATATAAAATAGCCGGATAAACAGTGGCTTGAAGATATCTGGTAGTGGTTGCGGCATCATTGGAATGAAGTAGGTGTTGTTTCGCTCTCCAGCGTAGGGTGTTAAATCGCTTCCGGAGGTATTCCGTGTGAACATTAAATTTCAGCTTCGGATCAAAATAGATACCGAGATCCTTATGGCAGGTAACTACTGGGATGAGAGTACCTAAAACTGAAGGTTGAATTATTGTTGGTTGGTGTTTCAATGAGTATATCATTATTGCAGATTTTGAAGTATATCATTATTGCAGATTTTCACTTTCTTCAAATTGTTTTTTCTCCCCCTGCATTAAGTGCTGACATAATTCCAGTTTATAAAATGATGGAGAGAACAGTTACCATCCTATCACAACATTTAACAGTGTCTCCGCAATTCTATGAAACGTTAACTTTTCAAGTATCTCGAGCTATCTTTATACTGTTATTTATAGTCACCAAAACGGTTTTTCTGCGAAAAATCCAATCTAACCGTAAAAAAAAAAAAAAAAATCTGCCACTTTAAGAAGTTGTATTTATAGACAAGCAGAGTTTATAGTTTTGGATTCTCTCAATTTTCATATGCAAAGTATAATTTAAAAAAAATAAGTACTTATCTATTAATTCATATTTTATTTAATCGCTCATAACCAAATTATAAATATAATATAAAAAAGTATATTACATTAACTCATTAATATTACGGCGTGTGTGTATATATATATATATATATATATATATATATATATATTATACTGTATTATAGTAACTCAATTCTACTTGTTTGTTGTTTGGTTTGTTTTTTTTTTTTTTTTTTAGGAGCATTAGCAACTAAGGCCATATTGCTCCGGGATATGCGGTGGTCATTCCCTGACCTTTCCGCATCCTCCGTATTTGGTGGTGACGGGCTCGAACCCCGGTCTAATCAAGAAGCGTGTGCTACGCACTGCTGCTCCTTCCCACCTGGCTCAATTCTACTGCTTTATCAAAAATCTCACGCCGCCCTAGATTTTTCTGCAGCCAGTGGTAACTCGCGACAAACAGGTTGAAAACCACTGTTCTCATGGTGCTTCACTAAAAAAAAGATGCACTTTTTTATTGTAAAAAAACTTGCTCTAAAGTTGTATTGCATGGCCTCACGTGTAGCGCAGTGCACAGAAGCACCATCTTCCCCACATGGAAAAGGCCCCGGTTCGAATCTCGTCAATGATGCAAGGAATTTTTATGAGCTTTTTTTTTTTAACAATGTAGCTGAATTGGTCATCTCGGCCAATGCCCCGGAAAAGCGAGTTTTTCATCCAGCAAACAGGAAAATCAACAACAGCAATTTACTAATATAATACATATGGTGTAATATTGTCGCTGATGTGCCTAAAACACAACAAAAACAATGTATTCCATCCTATATCAAAGTGAAGGAATGAGATATCAGGAGGGAATCCGGTTAAAACTGATTTAAAGATACCATTTACCTTCAGTTATGAAATTAGGAACTTGTTTCCGTTTCCCAAATAATATATTTTTCTTTAAATTTGAAGACAAATTTCTTTTGACGTCTGTTATAAGCATATGAAATAAAACTGTGTGAGGGCCCAGGGAATTCTCCAGGATTATTATCAACAAAGTGAGGGATTCGCACACATATACAAGAGAGAAATATCATGATTCCTTAAATTTCGATATTCAATACTACGGAATATAGATATTTGTACGAGTAAAACAGCTAAACTGCTCAACTTGCAAAAGCGTCAATTCACATAGAGAAATAAAAGACGGTACAATAAAAAAAAAACAAAAAAAAAAACGGTTACATAAGGCCACATAGACTAGAGACGAGTTATGACTCATGTGTGTGTGTGTGTGTGTGTGAGAGAGAGAGAGAGAGAGAGAGAGAGAGAGAGAGAGAGAGAGAGAGAGAGAGAGAGAGAGCACATGTACAATCTCAGGATAGAACCAGATGCAGTTGGTAGTGAAAAAAAGAAAAAGTGTCTGTTCTTTCTCAGGATTCAAGCAAGGTAACCTGAGTCGTAAAACGGTGGATTATTGGTATAGTTACCAACAATTTATCATGACAGTGTGCGTGTCAAAAACGGAATAACAGTATTCTTTGTTTCCAGTTGGTACTTATTTTGCTTTTTTTTTTTTTTTTGGTAGTTGTTGGCGCATCGGCTTCTGTGGCCATAATGCACCTCCCAAGGTCTTTGCAGTACTTTGATCCAAGCCCGAGGCGGGATTCGAACCCGCGACCTTTGGGTTGCCAGGCAGGCACTTTACCCACCTGGCTATCCCGGTCGGCACTTCTTTTGCTGACTCTAAAAACACTCGTAATAAATATGAGTGGAATCATTACAATACAAGTAAAAAAAAAAATTAACAATACTGGCTTCCAAATACGCTTGGCTGTGGTTTTGGAGCAGAATACATGGTCACTGGTATGAAAATTGCAGCGCCGAGCCTGTACGCTACCACACACACACACACACACACACAAAAAACATTGTCACTTGTTGTGGTAGTATATCGGCTGCAATAAGACGGTTACAATGAAATTATGGCGATGGCCATATACCGAGTAAAACGGAAAATTTATAATAACCTGACCACTTACTGCTACATAAATAACAATATGAACCAATTCGCGTGGGGTACAAAACTCATCCGAGAGAACTTTACTTACCAAGCGTCTTCTGTTGTACCTATATCTTGTCAAACAGGGTAAACGAATACGACTTAAGGTTGGAAGCCGACGGAGAACTTTCAAAATGACGTACATTTTGTCAATGGAAATATACAGGCCTGCAGAGCACAAAAAGACAATGGTGAAGAGCCTAAATTAGATTTGTCATGTACCAGCGACGGAGCATGTACGATTAACTAGCACAGCCTTATGGAATTAACAAAGTGGGACAGACTTCTTCACCAGCTTGAAGCCTAACAAAATATCTACGTAATACCAAACAGCGGTGTCATTCAAGCACCACGCTGTACTTCAGCGAAAGAAACAAGTCAACTTTAATCGAACACAAGATTAGAAATTATAGTTTGAATATCTGCACTAAAAATAATAAACCTGTTATCCATTATATGATAAAATCATAGTGATAAATACATATTTACAACAGTTATGAGCATTACATTACAATATTCACATGAAAACAAATTTTAACATGTGGACTGCTTGGAGAGGATGGGTAGGATTACATAACTTCAATTTATTATGGCTGGTTTTTATACAGTAATTGTTTTAAATTAATGTTCAAAGTCAATTACTTGTGTAAAAATTCTATATTTACAAACGAGAAGTCTATACGTAAGATGATCAAATGCCAAAGAACAATTTGTAGCATAGTATAGCCTAATATATCTACGAATAATAAAGCAGCAATTTTCTGTATTCATAAGTAAAATGCTGAACCTAGATACCGCCAGGCACAAAGTCAATTTGGTGCATAAAACTCGCATTCAATTCCAAATGAATATGGAGTCCTCAGCGAATAACACCTGCCTCTCCTGCTTAGTATCGAATCTAAACTCATATTTCAACATTTTAAAACTTGCGAAAGAGCCAAATTTAAAAACCATTTTTCCCTTATAATATTGGTTCAATGGTTGTGCTCCTTCCATATCATCTCTTATGGGATTCCTTCGAAAATAAACTCCACCAGCAACACACTGCAGCCTAATGACTTCGGGCCACAGACACTAATTCAAAGCAGCCTGAACTCGTCACAAGCTAAATATATCCCATCAAACGTTGCTTGAATTCGAGGGCTTAGTGTAAGACAACTTTAGTTTAATGTTATACAAATAACAATGCATAATCATGTCATAGAAATGTATTTCTCTAGTAGTTTACAAGTTAGCTTGGGCTATAAGCACATTTCCGGTAAAGCAAGGAAATGTCAAATGACTTTTTCTTGGTTAATTACAAAAACGTTTACTGCAAACTAATATTGTAGTTAACGTTGTCTGACACTAAACCCTCGAATTGGTACACTTCCTATCATCGTTCATTGTCTATGGACGGACGAAACGACATTATTTGGATTGACATACCGAGCCACTACTGTTCAGGTCACCCACACGGTTGAAAGTTGATTCGAAGATAAATGGAGAAAGCTACTTCTTAAACAGTGCATTGTTCAGACAACGCAATTTGAGGTAAGTCAATTCCGTACAACCTATACTTGGCTGTTCTACTGGCAGGATCTTGCATAATCAGTAATAAGCATATGCAAATTAGTCGTTTATGAAATGAACTATTAATAACTGAATTATGCCCATCACTACTGATAACACTCCAAACACAAAACCAGGTTTTAGATACCTGCCTTGAAAAGAAAGACGCTAAGAAACTCATAAAAAGCACAAAATTTAGAGTCAATCCTGGGAAAGATCTTTCGGTTGAGCTGGAGCGCTGAACGAAATTATGATGACTACTTTGAAGAAGGCCTCAAGAAAAAAACAGCTGTATATATCTACCGTGAATTGCCAAAAGTATTCCAAGAAGAACAAAGGCTCAAAATCAATCCACACACATTATTAATTTCCTGAATAAGCATCTGTTATCTTGAAAAGAACTAGTATTCGAATAGTTCGGAGAACAGCAGTGTAATGTAGCCGAGTGTTAAAGGTGCGAGTGCAGTAGTACAGCCACTTGAGTTGACCGCGATTCAATACTCATTATTGCTAAATATGATAAATCATTATATTCTTGTCAAAATTGTACACCACTCTGGTGTACGTGGTAGTTCTGAAGTATAAATAAACCATTTTCACTTGTTCCGGTATTCCTTCCCCATAAATATACAGTTTCATTGCGTACAAAATCTACTCGTTAAATCAAGTGTAGAAACGCTTGACGCTCAACAATTAACTTTTATTGTTATTTACATAAATTTAAGCAGTTACAAACACCGAAGAAAATTAAAATATAAACAGTATTTATATTTTAATAAAGCGGTAGTATTTTCATTCCTGCGTAGCACCTTGTGCTACCTACCTGGAAAAGAGCGTGTGTAGTATGGAACTAAACATGTGAATTTGAACTGAGCCAACAGGCATTGTGTTCTGGCTTCAGTAACGATAAGATTGTGAATACTGCTCTTACTATGTACTGCAGTTGTCTGTCTCAGATTAACAATGGAAACCTTAAAATCTTCGTATGCTAGCTACGTCTAAAATGTATTTTGTCCATTTAATGAAGTGATGAATTTTAATACTTAATCACATTTAATAATAAATGTTTTTGCTGTTTCAGCAAAAAAACCTTACGTAATAAACAATCGACCTCCCCACAAACTTTAATAAATATTGCCCCGACACCATTTTCCAGGAAGGTACATTCAGGAAGACACCTAGATCTCCAAAAATATTTTCAGTTCAACCTAACTAAATTAAAAGCGCCTAAGAGGCTTCAGATTATTTTCTAAGAGGAGGAAACCATCGGTTCCACTTTGTTGTACTAATACCCGATTTTTAACAAAAGCAGTATCGTACCAAAAGATACATGGCTTTCACTGTAAGTCCGTCAATGCTGAATGCACTTCACCAAATACAACTGTTAAATCTCTCTCTCTCTCTCTCTCTCTCTCTCTCTCTCTCTCCAAAAGCACATAGGATCCAAAGCCGTGCTATGCGATTCCGCACAACCCTACAAACCCTCATCACAATGGTTACACTATCGTACTTCCCTGTAAACTGAATTTCTTCAAAAGGAATCGTTTTCTGGCTTGTTATCACACCCAAACTGACATCATATACAGACAGTTGTTGTTGTTGTTTGGTTTTTAGGAGCATTAGCAACTAAGGCCATATTGCTCCGGAATATGCGGTGGTCATTCCCTGACCTTTCCGCATCCTCCATATTTGGTGGTGACGGGCTCGAACCCCGGTCTAATCAAGAAGCGTGCGGTACGCACTGCTGCTCCTTCCCACCTGGCTACGGAGGCGCCATATACAGACAGACTACTCTTCGCTAGAGAATGCACTTCACTCCTTCATATTCCAGATTCTGCGAGCACATCACTGCACCCCTCACCATACATTAAAGTGATCAAGAGCTTGGGGACTATACCTTGTTCAAGGAAACCCTACCAGTGCACTACGCTACATATGGAACATATAGGCTGTATATCTTGTACACCCAGCGACCTTCTGTGCAGTCATTTGGAAACACGAGAGAGTGTTCCGAGGCTTCTTCCTGTTAAGACACATGTGCGATCGAGTTCATGAAAGCATAGCGTTTATGGTTCGACTCTTGCGTGACCAACTGCTTGTCACTTGCGTATGGTGTTCCATACAGTGCTCCTAAACGTAAAGCCTCAACGTAACGCTTTGCTTCGAAAATCGATTTACGAAGGCCCGCGCTCGACCTGTTGGAGACATCTGCTCTAACCAAATACGGTTTCGTGTAAAGAGCGAAAAAGCTGATGAATGTATTTACAATCTTTCTAATAACAATGATCTGTCGGTGTGACATCTAAGCAATTCAAACTAACTCAATATATTTAGGCACACCACTCTACAAAAATAACTAAAAGTAGATACGATGCCGTATACGCACTTGATATATTAACCAGAATTTTATTTATGGACATTAATGCTTGTTCCTTCAATTTTTTTTTTCTTTTTTTTTTCAGAAATTTCAATTAGAAATAAGATCTAATATACATTTAAAAGGTATTTCTGAATACTGCGTATCCCTGAATATCTGAGATTAGCGCATTTCTATTCTAGTCTAATAGCAAATCAACCAACCGAGAAACCAAAGAGTTAAGTACAATATGAATCTTTCCTAGAAACACGAGCGGACTATATTATATGTTCTATTGTCGAGTACCGCTGTTTCCCTCGTTTGAGCAAATCAATGTTCCAGGGAGCAATTCATTACATGTAGTAAAGCAGCTGATGTCATTAAGCAGTGATTAATGACTACGATCACCTATCCGAACGTCAGGCTATAAAGGCGAGTGCCTGAGGCAACGATAGAGTCTACCATGGACGTAGCTACAGTACAAGGCGCCATACTGTCACACAGAGTCCTTTTCCCTTGAACCATACAATAATAAATCCCAACCAGAAGCAAGCGTTGCCGTAAAAGCCGCAGTAAATGTCAGCACCCTTGATGAAGAGCTTTCCACAAAGACAGTATGACCATCTCTATTCAGAGTACAGTGTTTCTGCTGTCAAGGGCCAAGAAATTAAGCTGTTTACGAACACCAATCACAAGGTCACGCCTACAGTCCTTTTCAGTCTTCATTTTCCTTTTTTCCACCCCTTCCAGTAAATATGGTTTTCTGTCGAACAATATAAATCCTAACAGTATCAAAACATGCTACCACTGGTGCGCAGACTACAATTCTCTTATCTTACCGACTAGTTCTTTTTTTTTTTTTTTTTTTTTTAATATATACAGCATTACAGCAATTTCAGTCTCGGACTGTTTGAAAAAAGTCAAACTCTCTACTACTCATTGAGTTATTATTTTTTCTTCTATAAACAGTTTTCAACATTTCTGACCCATCATAACATTTTACTTCCCTGTGGAAACCGTTCATCTACATCACATCCCCATCACACAAAAGAATGCTAAGAAGCGTGCGTCCTACAATAAGAGGGGAAAAAACATTTATACACAATGTATGTTGAATATAAACAGTTCGTGTACTTCAATATATACAGTAAATACAATTATAATTAAATTATTTCAAATACACAAAATTCATTAGCAGTTCAAACAAGCAATACAAAAATACAGAATGGCTATTTCAATCATATTATTTATTGTTGGGAATTTTAATATTTTAACAAAAAAAAAAAAAAAAAGAAGAAGAAGGGGTTTAGATGTGATTACCTTTCCCTGAATAAGAGATCAATGTCGGAAAACATAAACGATGGTTAATTCTAAAGATAATCTTCAGCAAAATATTCCCCCATAACATCACGAGGACTGATTATTACTTCTGAATTCACTGTTGTGTGTGTGTTTTTTTTTTTTTTTTTACATATCAAAGGAACAATCTGAACTTTAGTGTAAATATTTAATTTATCAAAGATATATTTCCTTATATTAAACAGTGCAAGCGCTAGTTAATGTATTTTCACTGCATATGACATATATCACAAGAGTTTTATAACTTTCTTGATTAAGGAAAAAAAAATCCCAAAACTAAATAAACCTGGTCTGTCAGATTGATCCAAACTAAATTTTCAGAGCAGTATTGCTTATAAGCTGTGCTGTGTTGTGTTTAGAAGACACCTCTCCCTATCACTCACGAAATGCCACGCTTCTGCGGAGAACCGGGATTAGGTGGAATGCAGTTCGAAAAACCGTTATTCCAATAAAACAAGAATGAATCTTTTCTCTTACGATTATGAAGAAAAGCTACAGTGAGTACCAAGACAGTCAGGAAACACAGCATATCACTAAATATTGAGTGGGAGGTTTATTTGTTTTGTTTTTTTATCTATTACGTTTGTGTGTAAATATCAATAACGTTTATTTGTTTGGGAACATTACCATAGATACAAATCATTTTTGTTATGACGTGAGAAATTAATTTGTAATAAATACCATCCAAACAGGACCGAAGCAAAATAGTGAGAACTGCATTCGCACCAATAAACATATTCTTCGTAAAGTTACATCACACAAACTGAAAACAGTCAATGCATGTCTAAATGAGCAAGGTGGACACTTCAAGCATATTCTCTAACAGTTTTAATTAAAATTCTTTTTTTCCTTTTTAATAAAATTTTGTTGTAAAATTACAAACTGGGCAGCGTTTTAACTGGATAACCTTGTATTATCACTTCAGAGTGGCAGACTTCCTCATTTAAACAATCTTTTCAAGATTAAACACCCTTGTTACGGAAAATGACAAAACTATGTACAACTCTGCTACATACACTGAGAGGTCACATTATTATGTGTGCCTACTCTTTTTCACGAAGTGAAACAGTCCATCAGAAGATAGTGTGTTCCATACCATGCGAAACAAAGAGAGCAGATACGAGGAATGTTGTGCATGAAATCCAATGCGAGAATGGATAAAACAAAGATTTAAGTGAATTTAAACTTTACATGGTAAAGTTTAAATTCACTTTATGCTTAACATTGTTACATTGCGTTACATGGTAGCACATGGGTATGTCAGATACCAGGTTGTGTTCAAGTAAGACTCTCTCTCGGGTTTATCGAGATTGATCCACTAATCAAATAACAACCAGCCAATGACGATTGTGGGTTAGAAACAGCTTACAAATATAAGCTTGTTGATGCAAGAGGCTAATGGCAACTCAATATTTCCTGAGCGACAAAACGGCCGAAGTCAGTCAAATAATAATCCAGTACAAAAGTAGTAACCAAAGACGCATACCCAAACACACAATTCGCCATAAATGGGGTATCGCAGCCGACGATCGAACTGAATCCTACTCTTGACAGCAAAAAAAAAACAAGGAGGAACAGTTACAGTGGGAAGAGAAACACCAACGCTGAATAGTGGAAAATTGAAAATAAAACGTTGCTTTTTCTGACAAATTCCGCTTCCTGTTGTTTCACGCTGGGATGAGGACCAGAATATAGCGAAAACAGCATGAGTCCATGAAACCATCCTTCTTGGCGCCAACAATGAGGCTGGTCATGGCAGCGTAATAGTGTGGGGTGTTTTCGTGTGCACATTATAGCCCTTGATACCAGTGGGGCAAAAGTTGAATACCACAGGTAATCTGGAAATTGTTCCAGATAAGGCGCATCGCTTCATAGCTGCGGTGATTCTTTCTGCGAATAGGTTCTTACAGTAAGGTAATGTATCATATCGCAAAACCAGAACTGAACAGACCTGGTTCCAGAGGCATGAGAGCGAATTCGGTCTACTACGGTGGCCTCCCCAGTCACCAGATCACAATCTGGTGATCGCGGAGGTTGTAAATCTCTACTTCGAAGAGCTCGTTCCGTCTAATTTCACAGGAGCTCAATGAGGGGTAACGCGCTATTCAGAATAAAGTTCTACAACTTGCTTCAACTGTGGGAAACAACTGAGCCATGGCCAGCAACCCTGGGGCATAAATTCGACACCTTGAGTCCATGCCACGAGGTAAATAGCTCAGTTAAAATGGCCACATTTTAACTGAGATAATGGACAATTGTAATTGTCTATTATCCTCCCGCCAATAGTTACAATGTCACCACTCTAGCAGGGCGACCTTAATCTTAATACAAATATAAACTAATATTTTAGGACAGAAAGCCTCAAACTATGACATTACTTAGTGCATTTGCACAATTACTATATTGTGGTGGTACTGGACTGAAAATAAGTAACAGTAGTCTTCTCTAAGGGGAAAGAGTTACTCATTTGAATATAATGAGGGAAATTCGTTCTGAAGGATCTCACAATTGAGAGATGTTACAATAATGATGCCAATGTACAAATTTCGGTTTGTCTAAAAATTTCAACTATAAAGCAACGATGCAAAATGCACTAACTAATGTCATATATACACTGAAAGGACATAATTCATGGGATACTGGTTCCTGGACAAGGCGATGCTGTCATCACCTCTCTCGCTAGTGGACGAACCCATCGCTTGACAGGTATATAGGTACACTGCATCACTGCTTTCACATAGACGGTAATTCGATGCCAACAGGGATAAACGTCGTCAGTTAACAGAATTTGAAAGAGGGATAATAGTGGGTGCCTGACGATGGATTAATATGGATTTTCCATCCATGTTAATATTATGGATGGAAAATCAGATTCGGAAGCAAGTGGTCCTAAGTCCAATGGCCATTCCGGCAAAAGCAAGAAGTATTCACTGTTGAAGTAGCATGAAGGTAATAAGCACGGCGAACCTCAAGCCAAGTTCGTGGCATGCAACTGGTGGTTTAATAGGTTCAAGCATCGCGCTGATTTCCAAAACATTAAAGTAAAGTAAATGCGGTGAAGTCGCCAGTGCTGATTCTGCAGCTGCAGAGAGAGTTAATTCTGGCAACGATGCTCGAAAGGTAAAACTTGCTGACGTTATGCCTGTTTCCTCTCTCTTTTTGTAATTTTCACTGCGCATGAGATAAAAAAAAAAAAAGAATAAATAATTATATTTACATGTTCGTCGAACAATTCTTTTTTGCTTTAATCAAATTCAATCAAACTTGCGAGTGCTGTATAAGCTCTAGGGAAATTCCGACTTACGTAGAGTTCAACGAACGAAAACTTACGTAAGTCAGAGAGTGGCTGTACTTTTGGTGAATACATTTTTTTTTTTTTTTAAACCCTCCTCGTACTTGCTGATAAATAACAATCCAAACGATAACTGAGTACACTAAATTAACCAAACGCCGAATATGATCTACTATCAGATTCTATTCCTCCTGATAAAACCTAAGAAATCCGCCCTTCTCCACTTCAATATGTAGCCTCAGCCAAAGTAACACTGATCTGAACAACAGCCTCACAACGAGTGGTTACCGTTCTCGGAGTAATCACAGATTTTTTTTCAAATTACTCTCTTTTTTTTTTTTTTTTTTTTTTTTTTTAACATCTCACACGTAAAAGGAATTAAGGTATTCTCCTGCACCATAGTATACAGTGGTTTCCCAAGTCGGTGCGCGAGATAATCCGCAATAAATCAATATTTCTTAATTATGAAAACTTTAGTTTTTCGAAACGTAATTGAAAATAAAACTTATAAATTAATGTTTTTTTTAATACTTCAATAAGCGGCTTAATTTGATCGCGCGGCCTATTTGATCATTTCGTCGATCATGCACGTTCAAGTACATGCATTTTGTACTTGAACTTCAATTCAATTTTGTTTTGTATTTTTTTATTTGTGATCTTTTCAGATTATATGTGATTTTATAAATGCGATTTTAGATAATGCCTTCCACGTAAATGATTTATAAATTAAAAAAATATTAAACTTTTATATTTAATTTTTACTCCAAAGTACGCGTTAGTTCTTTCAAGTAAAATAAGGGTACGCGACCAAAAATGTTTGGAGACCACTGCCATAGTAAATGAAAACCCTCTTTCCTTTCACACAGTGATATTCACGCAGCGCAGTTATATTGATGCTGACGTTCTGATAAAGAGTTTACAACAGACGACCCTTCAGATTAGTTCCAAGCCGGCTGCTATGTTCACACCTTATTTTGAAAATAACGCTAAATATTACGTGCATTTAAATTCCATGCCTCAGATAACACCGACATTTTTGCCTTGTCTATACATCATTCATTTGAAATCTATATCCGTTCTCCTCCTAAGAATTTGGAGTGGCATGGATTAATTATAAACTGCCATATACTTAGTAAGGTTATTATAACCAATTGTAATCATTTATTCTGTAATGACGTACTTATACATATATTATTATTATTTATTGGTGTGTGTGTCCAGCCACACTATGGCAACTCTGCGTTTAATGCGTGTAGTTACCGTACAGATTAAGGCTAATCAGTGTAGTCGCGTAAGTGTATCGTAGAGTAGTGCAAGGTTATGTTGTTGGTGTTGAATGATTGACCTCTTAGCGTAGTCTAGCGGCTGCCGCAGCACGCTGTCACAAGCTAGTTGCCATCCCTGGCACTTGGAGCCAGGCCAGAGATCTACCTTCTAGCACTAAAACCATTGTACATATCAATCCAACATACGGATCCAAAACACTATAGTAGCGTGTTTTGGATCCGTATGTTGGATCCAAAACACTAAAGCAGAAGAGAAGAGAAAGACCAGTAAAAAGCAAAACGGGGGGGGGGGGGGGGAGAAGGAAGATAAGCAGAGGAAAATGAAATAGAAAACGAAGTTCCTATCTACACCGTCTTGCTCAACTAAGTCCAAGCTTCAAGAAGATCCAAACTTTCCGTATTGCCCATGACAAATCGTAGAGCTCTCTGAAATGATGGACAAAGATTGCTTCATACAGAATGATTTCACTTCGATTCTCAACCAAACAATTTGCACGATTTGTAATGATACGATGTACCGGCTTAAGAAAAGAACAGTCCACCACACCGGGACAGAAGAAACCGGATACTAAGAAGTGGGTGCTAGGAGGGACTGAATAGCAGCTAGCGAATGAGTACTAATAATTGGATACTAGCAAAAGCAGCGATTTTTCGGCTGCACTCCCGCCATTTAACTACAAAGATTATTAAGCTTCTTCAAACGTTGTTATAGAAATTTTTTTAATTTAAATATTTTCTGAACCAGTTTCGTCGTAAATCCAAAAGTTACATCAGCCTAGTATTGTGATGATACTAGAGTACATATATGAAGATAAACTATGGTTCGCTGTCAATAAGCAACTGATAAAAAAGAACAAAAAAAAAAAAAAAATCACATACTACGAGTATAACAAAGAGCTTTGACTAACTTTATAATGCTGCTGGTCAAAACCATGCTGTTTCACCATTAGCACATTCTAAAAAATATCTAAATATATTTATGTTGTATATATGCAAGGTCATATAAAAATAAGATAATAAGTACCAAACGATTAACCATATTTTGTTAATGATTTTTGATGGCCAGATGAATGGTCGGTCTCTCTCTCTCTCTCTCTCTCTCTCTCTCTCTCTCTCTCTCTCTCTCTCTCTCTCTCTCTCTCTCCCCCCCCCCCCCCTGGTGTCTATAAACTGCGCGTGTTCCTGAAGGTTGCCTAGTTTGTTAATTAGTAGGGGGTGTCCTAATGAAAATATTCAACCACGTCAATTTCAAGACCTTTCCAAGATCTCAATTTCAAAAGGAGGGAAGGCCGTAGCGTTTCCCATCCTCCCCTCCTCTTTCTCACTGAAATGGATCAGATTCGACAAGCATTAAACACAGACATATAATTATACTAATACGTAGTTTGATATATAATCAAAGCTAGTACTCTTTTCACTACATAACTTCTCAATTCCTTTTACAAGTAACAGTGAGTTGATACAATAAATTAAACTAAAAATACTGTCGTCACAATAGAGCATTTTTAAAAGAAAGGAAGTTATCCATACTCCACACTAGGCAACACTGTGTAGTTACTTTTGCTTTAAATGAGGGTCAATTTTTATGTATTTGTATCATCTGCAAGTTCATGTAAGTGAACGAAAACGGCTTGTGAATCTTTTCTCAAAGCCACGGAAAATATGGCTCTAATGCACAAAATGAGCAGGTGACTCATAATTTAAGAACTAATTCATATTTTTATTTATTATTATTATTATTTTCGACTCTTCCTAAATCATATAATAAAAATATAAATACGAGGGACGTTTGAAAAGTCCATGGCCTGAGTATGAAAGGGTAGTGGTACAGTGTTAAAGATTTCTGTACTTAATGTATAATACTTAAAATAGTAACCACCAAGTTTTATGCAGTTTAATAACGACTGGATTTTTATTTTATTTTTATTATAGGTCCTGAGGTCAACAAAGTTTAGTGAATGAAGAAAGATGGACAAAATCAGCCACCGTTCAGTTATCCAATAATTGGGAATAAGGAGACTAACACCAAAGGCAATTAATCAGGATATGGTTACAACGTTGGGGGAAGATGCCCCTTCCTATTCCATAGTTAATAGGTAGGCAGCAGAACTTAAACGAGAGAGAGAGAGAGAGAGAGAGAGAGAGAGAGAGAGAGAGCCTGGAAGATGACCCACGCTGTAGAAGACCTGCAACGTCCAACACTTCAGAAGTTGTTGACAGGGTACATGATCTGTTGATAAATGATCAATAAGTGACAGTTCGGTTCATTGCCAGTCTCTTGATCATCTCATCTGAATGGCCTACATAACAACCTCTGTTATTATGTAGACGCGTGTACTACATAATAACAGAGGTTTTCGCTGTGAAAATGTGTCAGCACGATTTGTTACAAAGTTGTTGACAACTGATCAAAAACGCACAAGAGTTGGAAAGTAAAGTGAACATAGGAATGTTTTTAAAGCAGATCCAACAAATTTCCTTGCAAGGTTTATAACCAAGGATGTGACGTGTTCCATCACTTTCAGCCAGAAACAAACGAGACGTCCAAACAGTGGAAACACGGCTCTACTCCCCTTCCAAAGAAAGCTAGGTCGATTCCTTCTGCCGGAATCGACTTAGCTTTCTTTGGAAGGGACGACGCAGGGGCAAGTCGTCCCGAGGGTGCACTGTACCCGGGCGCCAACGTTCAAGAGGAATCTGAAAAACCTAAAACTTACATACACATATGAAGAAAATTTTAAAGGGGGGCGCCAAATTACGATTGGCACCAGGGCGCCATATTCCATAGGAACTCCCCTGGGTGATGGCATCGATTTTTTTAGGATGCTGGTGGAAATGTTGGTAGTGCATTGCCTTCAGAAATTCCAGACAGTCAAGGAACGCATTAAGCAGACTTTGTGATGTGTTTGCGTGAAAACATCAGAGACAAACTCCAAGGAAAACTCAGCAAAGGAGTCTTGTTCCATCAGGACAAGGCGCCTCCTCACATCTATGTCATTACCATAGCTACACTTCATGAGTGCGGCTTTGAAAAAACCTTGGACCATTCCCCGTATTACCACATCTAGCCAACGGAATTGCATATATTTCCTAATTTCAACGAATACCTGGCTGGAATCCGTTTTCCTACCGACAGTGACGTTATTGCTATAGAGGAAGTTTTCTATTGGAGCTTCATTCCTGAAGCCCCAATAGAAAACTTTCTGTGCAGCTGGAAATAAGGCACAGCAGCATTGGTGGCGAATATATATCCACTCCAAAAGGGTATACGTTGAAAAGTAATATGTTCCCAAACTCCTCAAGTTAACCCTACATACTCAGGCCACGAATTTTTAAAACGCCCCTCGTAAAATAATAACTATTTAATCATTTAATAAACTAGAAGAATATTAAATTCAAAACAATCAGAAGGCTATAATTACATAATACTAAAAATTTTAATAAAGAAATTAATCAAAAACTAATGAAAACCTGGTTAATAAGTTTTTATTATTGATTTAAGTGAATAATTATGCTGAACGTATCAAAATCACATACCTATACAGAGAAATTCTGTTCACGACCTGACTGGAAAGATGAGCAAGGCGAAGTACGCTGCTTATTTAAACAAGCTTGCATCAATAACTAAAGCACCTGTCTTCGCACAATCAAATTTACTACTAATAATAATAATAATTTGTGTTTGGGTGTATCGTAATTATCCTGTTTTTCTTGTGCGATATTCCCTGAAACTATGATCTGTTAATCAAGCAAAAAAAAAAAAAAAAAAAAGAAATAATAATAAAAAAATAATCACACGAGCTACACATTTAAATTGCAAACAAAAAAGTATTGAGCAACGATCTGGTAAAATTTTTCATGCAATTGAATTAAAGCGTTCTTTTGTTTACTTCTGTACCTTTGTCAAGTGACATTTATTGCATTTCATAAATGATAATGGCGCCATCTTTCATTCATAATAATAACATTAATTAATATCGCAACTATTCTAAGCAAATCGATTTTAATTACAAATTATAAAGCTAATTACAAAATATAATATTTCGTTCATTGAGAGAAACAACTACTTTGTAGGTGACAATAAATAACGGCTCTCTCAATCAAACATACTCGGAAAGAATACATGGCTAGTAACAACTGCATATCAGTAATTTAAATAATTAAAGAAAGAATTATTTAAATTATTGATTACATCCGTGGGTTTACTTAATACGAGACGTTTCAGGTCTCTCTTTCAGGTCTTTCAGGTCTAATATGACTGTTCGCGTATTTTCACTCTTCATACATCCATTTCCAACGAACACAACTAAGTAGTAGTACTGATTACTACTTTTTAATGAAGGAAATTATTAAAATATGCTTAGTTTCAAAGTAATTGCTAGCATATGTTGCTCCTTATTTTTAATCCTAGCTTACTGTGAATATTCTTTGTTGCTGCATACCATTCGTCAGATATTACTTTCGAGAACTACATCAACCATTATATATGAACTTCTTGATGATATGAGTCATTAATCTAGCATATTCGATTAAGAAACATCATTTAGGAGAGCAAAATGTCTAATTTACAGATGAGAAAATGATTTAGAACAAATTTTATAAGGATTTTTTTTTTTTTTTTTTTTTTTTTGTTGTTGGCGCATCAGCTTCTGTGGCTATAATGCACCTCCCAAAGTTTTTGTATTTTACTGTGATCCAAGCCCGAGGCGAGATTCAAACCCGCGACCTAAGAATTTCACCAGAAAAAACCTCATCAATCCTCCTCAGATGGAAACTACAATTGAGGCGGCCCCCGCAAATAAAAATTGAAAATGTCACCATAAAATTCGCGAGCGAGCTAAAGTACTTAGGCGTAATCCTGGATAATAACTTGTCTTTCCAGCAGCACCTGAAATACATCCGGAGAAAAATCAGGGGCTACTCTGGGATGGTAGCCAGGATCACAAAGAAAGACTGGGGTCTCAAAAAGAGAACCCTGTCAATATACTACAAAACAACTTTCCTACCAGCAATCACCTATGCAGCAGCGGTGTGGTTTCCCAAAGCGGCACTGGTTGTGAACAGAAGAACACTTGAAACGATCCAAAGGACCATATTACTCACAACGCGAGCTTGCGGCACAGTAAGCACCCCAGCACTGCAGGTGCTTGCTGGAGTGCTCCCCATGGATCTAGAGGTTATTCAGGCAGGGTTGCTGTTCCTGCTGTCCAGGGGAGTGGCTGCCACCCATCAGGGCTACACGACTGATCCGGCGAACAGCCTAAAGAATGAAAAAGTCAGGTTACAGACCCACCTCCTAAACCTGTGGCAGAGAAGATGGACTGAGACCACCAAGGGAGAAGTGACAAAAAAATTCCTACCGGACATCCGCAAGATATATCCAAAACAACCGGTGTGGTACTTCCCAGGGTACCACATGACAACACTGTTAACAGGACATGGCACTTACAATGAAAAGCTTTTCGGGCTGGGTCTCACCGACGATCCCAGCTGTACATGTGGAGAGAGCGAAAGCTGGAGCCACATAGCTTATGAATGTCCACAATATGAGGACCTCAGACGGATTCTCATAACAAGAATCAGATACCTTCCGAAGGGATTGGAGTCCCACTTCCTGAACTCAGAGGAAGAATACAGGGCGCTCTCCCACTTCGCGCAGGATCTATTCCCCAGGAGGAAAATGCTAATTGCAATCTACAGCAATCAACACAGAGACTGACAAGAAACGCTACCAGATGAAACAGAAAATCGAAATTCTCGGGACACCAGACTCGACCAAATGGAACGCTGACAACTGGAAGAGAAGTTAGGACGGGGATTACCCCATGAGTGACATTGAAAACAGAGAAGAGACAAAAAGCAGCATAAGTGCCAACAGACTGATGGCGACCTGAAGAGGGCACTCTAGCTCCCTTCACCTTTTATTCCCACATCCTTGGGGAGGAGGAGGGAACGACCTTTGCTCCCTCCCCTTCTCGCCACCCTACATCTTCTACTCTGGTGGGGCATGGGCATGCCTCACTGAAAATTGGGGCTACCTACTCTATTGGTCCCATATTTCTGTCTCTCACCCCCCAGTCTTCTGTCTCCCCCCCACTTCTGTCTTTACGCTAACGAAAGCCCCACACAACAAAAATTAACGTGCCAAAAATTCTTTAAGCCTAAATTCGGCATAACAACCTTAGCGATCATACCCCCACGCCAACGCATATAAATAAATAAATAAATAAATAAATCTTTATTGTGAAGTAGAATTACAGCACAATATCCCATCACGGCGACGAGCGCCAGGGGTTCACATATAGATAACATAAGTACAAATTCAAATGGCTACAAAATATAGCGAACACATACAAAAGGCTACAAAATACAGATTACAAATGCAAAAAGAAATACAAATACATCATAAAAACAAGGAGCTGAACACAAATAAAGAAAAACAAATACAACTTGGCAGTGATTCAGGTTTCAAGAGCTTTGATAAAGTTGTCTGTCCTTCTTTTTACTTATTATGGTGTCGATGTCGGCGTCCACACAGTTGAGGGCAGCGAGCATCTGCTTGGGCAGAAATCTTTCGGTGAGTACAAGCCTGTTGTGGTGAGCCACAAGTGCTGGTACCGACCTTAGGCTTGGCTGTGGAATCCTCCAAGAGCAAGCATTCCAAATATTTGGAGATGATATTTGGCCTGAGATGAGTTTGGCTGTGAAGACCAGCCTCTTTTCAACGATCAGGAACTTCAACCTCGGGATGTCGAGTGCTTGTGCCATCATGGTAGTTGTGGTAGCGGGAGGTAGCCGAAGCTTGTTATTCGCCCATTTCAGTAGCCAGTACTCAGCAGTGTACACCCGCTTAAGGTTTGTATGTGCAGCAGAGGCCCATATTTCTGCACCATAGAGAATGGCAGGGTAGACGGTGGAGGTGATGAACCTTTTAACAGTGGCAGGATGTCTGACGTGTAGCAGCTGCTGCTTTGAGATCCACCGTAGACGAGAAAATCTGGTACTGAGTTTGTCGATCTGGTTGACAAAGGACATCTTTTGGTCGAACAGAACGCCAAGGTCTGTGTGCGAGGGTACGTTGGTATTCGTACCCTACGAGTGAAACGTTGAGTACTGTCGGCATGGATTTAAGGGAGAATATAACCTGAGCAGACTTCAGAGGGTTGATTTTTAGATTGAAGTTTGCCAGGTACAATTCTAGATCCTTAAGTTGGGAATTGATCCTGTTGCTGAGCTGGGCGGGGTTGTCGCCAGGGTTAATTGGAGTCAGCAGTTTGAAGATGGATTTTTTTTTTAAGGTCCTAGCCGCCGAAATCTCAGGAAATTAAGCGGCAGGACCTGCCAGAGTAAATCTTAGTCTACTGGTGTTTCCTGGTCTGCCTCCACGGGGCGAAAGTGGGGTAACGTTGGGCCTCAGTAGGGGTCCAGCGGCTAAACGACCAGATGAACAACGGTACATGACACTACAGATATACAATATCCATACACTTTTAAATCTCTGGCATTTCCCAGCGAACTGGTTCACCCACAATGAAAGCAACGCGGAGATGGGGGAAACCCCTGGTGCCGTTTGACCCTAAACACACTTTACACTTTACTTTACCTTTGGGTTGCCAGGCAGGCACTTTATCCATCTGGCTAGCCCGGTCGGCTTATAAGGATTCGATCAAAAGTAGTATACAGTTAATCAATTAATGATAGGCTAATTCTAATTAAAGGAATAAACAGTTAATTATTTAATTCACTAACGGATTCGCGGTTTTTATTTATAGTTTTAGAAAGCAACGCTGCGTTATGTTTTCCAGTTATGACAGTGTAAACTTGGAATTATGTATTCCAAAATCGGCCTACGAACACACACACACACACACACACACACACACACACACACACACACACACACACACACACGTTGCGCAGCCAAAACATGCATGTTTTAGGACTGATCACACAATATGAGAGACGAAGTAGAAGGTAGCTAGAAAGTGAAGTGGAACAGCTTCCTAAAACCTGTCTGCAGTTTGGTAGCAATTACGTCATGTCATACCTTATATACACTCATGAACCAAACATTATGGCCACCTATCTAATAGTATGCTGAGTCGCCTTTCGCCGTGATAACCGATTGCACACGGAGTGGCATCGACTCCACGAGACGGAGGAAAGTGTCCCCAGGAATATACCTGAACCCGCTAGACAGAAGGGCGTCCCGGATTTCGACAAAGCAGCGAGGCATTAGCGTGGGCTGGCGAATGCTGCGTTTCACCGCATCCCACAAATGTTCAATGGGATTGATGTCGGGGGAATTCCGTTGAGAGCGGAGCAGACGAAATGCTTGGACATTATCCTCGAACCACTCCTGCACAATGCGGATCTTTTGATAAGGAGCTTCGTCTTGTTGAAAGTTCCAGTGCCATCTGGATACACAGCCAACTACTGCAGATGGAGGTGTCGACCACCGTCAGTCAATATGGGCACAAACAGGTTGTCTACTCTGTAGGTCTATCTACAAGTGAGCCGGTGGATGGTGTGCTCGGAAACGTTTCTCCGTGCACACTGGCTGTAGTCTGCAGTTAATTGAGAAATCGTGAGCCGTCTATTTTCCTTGACATGACGTGTCAAACACCATTCACCTCAGCGGAAAGACTACCACCTGGTAGTCTTTCCGTCCTGGCATGCTAGGTGTGTGTGTGTGTGTGTGTGTGTGTGTGTGTGTGTGTGTGTGTGTGTGTGTGTGTGTGTGTGTGTGTGTGTGTGTGTGTGTGTCAGGGTGGTTCCCAGGCAAAAGCCCATCTCCACCTAAATCATTTTAAACAGAAAATCTATAAAGTGGACCTGATAAATAAAAAGATAGCTAAGAAATAAGAAGACAAAAGCAATTTTGAAAAGGAATAGGAGGGGGGGGGAATTTTTTTTTTTTTTAAGTTAAGTCAAGTTCGTAAGCTAAGTCAAGTGTATAAATGATTTTTGTATAGGAAAGAATAAAAGTATATATAAGAGAGATATGTTTGTGAGTGTAGTATGTTGTTTATGTCAGGTCACTTTGCCATCAGAAAGCAGCTGGACTTTTCAACTGCAATCTGATGCCCGTCCCTGGCACAAGGAGCCGGACCTGGTACTATATTTAAAAGCTGGAGCGCCGAAGCACAATTGAACACTCAACAGAGAAAGTGCAATAGTGTGCATAGTGTTGGGGGAAAGGCGCCTCCGGTGGTTTCCCACATCTGCGCCATATATACTCTGTGGAGACAAACAGTATCACTGTGAAAGCCAGAAAAATTTTTTGTGTTGTAAATGAAGTATTGTGCTGGGTTCTGTTGGGTGTCCTGGCTTTTGGCCGCAGGGCCCCTGATGGGACCCCACGTTGCCCGCACACACCACTAGGAGGTAGCCAGGCTGCCCATAATTCTCTGGCTAGTCTCCTCCAGGTCACCTGAGCTTCCTGGAAAGAGACCAAGTAAAAAAAAAATAAAATAAAAAAAATAATAGGGTTTAGGGAGTACAGGATGTACTGGAGAGGGTAAAGGAAAGGAGGTATAGACAGAGCGACGGAGGATGTAAGGGAAGGCATCCTCCACAGGTTGGGTGGGAATTCGCTCACCTAAGCGGAAGTGGAAGAAGAGGCCCCTCGAGAGGGTGGGAAGACAATCACGTATCAAGAGAGACACGGATGAAACAATTCAAGCGATCTGAGTGTCAAGTCCAGTAGCT
This sequence comes from Mastigoproctus giganteus, assembly GCF_048544385.1. NCBI lineage: Eukaryota > Metazoa > Arthropoda > Arachnida > Uropygi > Thelyphonidae > Mastigoproctus > Mastigoproctus giganteus. Next base: position 69,647,672 of record NC_143575.1, read on the forward strand.
AGAAGTGGTCACAATCTAGGTGAAGATGTTCAGTATATGAGAAAAGGGTGTTGATCAATGTGCATCAGTTCCAGGATGTTGTACCAGTGATCTTCTTCTGGTGAAGAGATCATGGGCGAAGGCAGAGAAAGCGTGGTACTGGTCTTCCTCATTGATCAGAAAATGTTCATTTCCTCGAGGCAAGGCATGTATTTTTGATATGAGCAACATTCGCAGGTCCTCGTAGAGCGGGCAAACATAGAATAGGTGATCCCAGTCTTCGTTTTCACCACAAAGACAGCGAGGGTCATCCACGATGTTCATAGAGGCAAGTTTGTGATTTATGGATCCATGGCCTGTAATCAGGAAAGTGGTATATAACCCTGGGCTGTACCATGCTGGAGCTTTAGGGTAGATCTGGGCTATTTCAGGTAAGAATTTTTTAGTGATGGAACCTTTGGGGGTGGTATTCCATCTGTTTTGCCAGGCGTTAAGAAGGTAGACTGCAAGGCGCTTTTTTTCTTCTTTGATGGTGTTTGCTGGGTTTGTAGTGAAATCCAGGATGGTGGTAGGGAGTCCCTTTGCAAGCCGGAGAGAAAGTGCAATGTGTTCCTGTTCGGGCCATTCTCGCCAATTCACTACAGCATCCCTCGAACAGCCGACAATGCATGCAGGCCATGCCTTCCTAGCGCCGCGAATCATTTCTTGTTTGATCCCATTATGTCTTTTCCTTTTGCCATTGCACGGGCTTCGTACTAAATGATAGGCACTACCGTGGTGATGGAATGGTTATAATGTTTTGGCTCAATAGTCTTCACATATTTTCCTCCCAAATTTCCAAACCAGCTCAGATTATTCTGATGTTTATTAAAGACAAGTTACAGTTAAGTTAATATTCGTGTTAAAATTCTTGCCGTACGATAATATCAAAACATTTTGAAATACAACATTCGATTTCAATGAAGTGAAATTCCCCCGCTTTATATATATATTGGCCGATTTTATTTAATTAAATTTTATTAGTCTGTAGGCAATTAGGTGCATGACATTATACGTGCATGAAATATAATTTCATGCACGTATAATGTCTAATTGACCTATGTACAATCGCATTAACGTTGCACAACTGACAAATTCCTAATTCTATAAATATAAAGTATATATAAAGTATGCTCCATGCAGTATTTTAAGTATGGATTTATAATAAGTATAGATTTATTTAATTTAATGACTGAATAATATTTTAAAATATAATATCTGAAATCAGAGCTGCAATATTCTCTCTTTCCCCCAGAAAGTTTTACCGCGAAACAATCTCAGAATAAATTTTTTATACGTTTCAAGTTGTCTCTATTTCTACTGAACTGTCTTTAATTTACACTAAACTTGCCTATTGTAAAATCGAAACAGCATTGGCTAAACAAGATTCTTTTCATATTAAATTAAAAAAAAGAGACATTCATTTTCGAATTAAAGTTTTCATTAGTTCTCATTATCATATTAAAGCTTGATTTCGAAAGTATTTTTAATTAAAAATTCTCATTTAAATAATGCAGTAAACTTTAGAAGAGATTTCAATTTAGAAAGTTTGGCAGCTGTTAGAGACAGGTAATACTCAGAAGGCGAATTACTGTTAACCCGATTAAAAAAAAAAAAAAAATCCAGAAAGCTCTCGCTAGATAAACGAACAAGAATTAATCCCGTAGAATCTTCCTTGCCTAAGCCATCATGCTCTCCCAAAACAGTTTACGTATACGACTTTAAAACAAAATAAAATCCAGTGTCTACTTTACTTAATTAAGCTAATACTAACCTAGAAGATAAGCATTGTCAAATAAAATAACTCTTTTGGTTTGTTCTAATAAATCGATTAAACAATTTTATATCAATTCTCACTCATCAAAGCCTAATATTCAAGCAAAAGCAGTTTAGCAAAATGCAACGTACATTCTTAATTATACACTGCATTCTTATCTACACAGAACAACTGAAGTTTTGAGTTAATCGATTTTTAGTTCATCTAATTAAAGAAATAACCGAAGACAATCCAATCGGTGTTATTTTCTGCAATATGGCACTGCGACATAAATATGATGGCAGTGTGAAAAGAGAAAGTGAAATTAGTGATTAATTAGTTCTTAAAATCGATTTTTGAACTCACTGTCGAGAAAACGTCCCACTAATGTAAATTAATCCATTTTACACACACACACACAAACAGAAAATTAATACTATCCCATAGAAGGGGATAGAAGAATGCTATCCCATAGAAGGGGATAGAAGAATGCTATCCCATGAAGGGGTAGGTTAGATTCGCAGCAATCTCATTTAGCTCATGCCATAAAGGCTTTCAAGATTAGTGACTAGTATTTGAATCGAATTTTTGCAAGTACAAGAGCAGAACTAACGGTTAATCATACGTTATTCACTATAATACGCTGGATCTATCTGAGCAAAAAGAAGATAATAATAATGGGAAAAAAGCAAGTAATAAAGAATTCAAAAAACTTTAAAGTCACAAAACAATGAATTAAAAAAAAAAAAAAAAAAAACATAGGTACAGTCGACCCTCCCAAATCGGTCAATCTATTACCAGACACTACTCGTTTTCGGACATGTTTAAAAAAAAAAAAAAAAAAATCGACGAATACCGCAAACTATCCAAGAATCGATAATTAATTTTTTTTTGATTGGGCACTCTACAGAGAAGAGTTAGAGCTAACTGAGCAGCGTTTAGTACTTTGCCTTTCAAAATGCACATCACAGTAGGATACAGGTCCTACGAAGGAAAACGGTGTATATGGAGTTTAATTTCAAGAAAGAGAACTGTGCCTAAATTGGCATGCCCTAAACATAGCCCCTACAACTGGGCAGACAGCAGAGAGACTGTTAATAAATTAGAATTATGGAATATCTTTAAAGCAATAGTCACGGAAACCACGAAAGCGCCATTAATGTCAAGAGGGACGAAAGCAGAACTGGCAAATATAACAGACCAGAAAAGGAAGGCATTGGATAGTTACAAAGCGATAAAATGTACTGAAGCCAATAACACATGCAAGTTTATCTGTAATAGTACCAAAGAAAAGGTTAGTCGGCAAAAGGCTGAGTATGAGAAATCACTGACTAAGAAAACAAAGAACGAAGACAAGGAATTTTTCATGTAAGTAAATACAAAGAAGAAAACCAAACGATTCAGACTGGAGCCTTGCATAATAGGTGTGTAAAAGTCTTAGATAACGTACCTGATGTTGCTGATAAATTGAACAGGTATTCGCACTGATCGTTACAGACGAAAAACCCTTCGCAGTGAGATTTTCGAATGAAAGCTGAGCGGATGAAATCAGCGATATTAAAAATTACAGTTTGAGTATTTTTAAAAAAACTTTCGAGCCTAAATGCAAGTATTTGCATTTTAGCATGAGCCTAAAGGCTCCTGCAGTTGATGGCACATACCCAGTAATTTTGAGTGACGCTGAGAAAGAGTATTTAACCATTAAGTTTTAACTTAACAGGGAATTCTAGAAGCAAACTACAATACATGGATAGAGTGCACGGATTTAGAACGAAATGCATTTCTAAAGGATAAACAACTTGAATTTGTTAAAGGAAAATCAAGTTTACACATTATACTACGTTAAAGAAATTGCTGAAAAAACGAAAATGCAACAATTTCTTTAACGAGTGCTTAAAGAGGTATTTACTGTTACCATTTCATTTATTTTAATTATCGGTGTTCTGCCAAAGGCAGATCTACACAAACTCAACTACTTCTCCATATCTCCCTATTCTCAGCCCGCCTCTTCATCTGCTCGTATCCTCCACATCCTCTTTCAATTCATATATCACAGATTTCCTCAATTCTCCTCTAGGCCTCTTTCCAATACGGAAGAGGCACAGAAGGAAATTGAAACCAATGATTTTCATAAATTACATCGACGAAAGGATAAAGTGTGTGATGTCAAAATTGGCAGTAATGTCAAGAATGGGAGAGTGGTTAATGATAAACAAGCAGCGTTTCTTCAGTACCGCTTGGGTAGGTTGCAACGGTTGTAAGAAAAGTAGCAGTTATGTTTCAGTTCAACAAAATGCAATATTTTACACTTGTGGAATGGCAACCCCAAATTAACTTATACATTTAGATGCGTTAAATTACAAACAGTAGAGGAAGAAAGGGATTTAGCGATTACAATACGGCTGAGCTCGAAGTTCTCCGATCAGTGTAGGCGAGCGAAAAGTAGGACCCTTGGTGTCCTACCGATGATTTATCAACCATTTGCTTGTAGACAAAGGTAGGCCATAATCCCGCTGTATAAGGCAGTTGTATCACCGCATGCATGGAGAACACCTCAAAGGGGGGGGGGGCATCAACCTTTCTTGAAGAGCCCAACAATTGGTAACGCAACTGGTGAGAATGGAAAAAAACGCCAATATGAAGAAAGATTTTTCAAATAAATAGACTACAGAGCATGGTAACTTAGGTAGCCTAAAAGGGGATTCGATTGAAGTGTATAAGATTCTGAGAGAGGGGCCGTAAAATGAATGAAAGTGAAATGTTCACGGATATAAAATGACACTAGAACTAGCAGATATAAATCAAAATTACAGGAAAAGAGGTTCAAACTGAACTGTGTTTTCTTTTAATCAGCAAGTTTGTAATTACTGTACTAAATTACCCCTGCGCGTAGTTGAGGCTGACGGCTAGAGTAAATTCAAAGGTCAGCTGGATGGTTACTTACGACGTGAGGTCAGCTGGATGGTTACTTACGACGTGAGGATGGAAATAATAGATACGTGGTGTATTTTTTTATTTCTATTTTTCCTTTTTTTTATTATTTATTTCTAATTATTATTATATTTTATTTATTTACACACACACTCTCTCTCTCTCTCTCTCTCTTCCTCCCCCTGGCTGGCACAGCAAAAGCCTGTTCACTTCCTTAAACCATAAGGCAAATACTAATACTGTACTAAATACCAAATAGACCGCTGCTGCCGCAGCCGATGGTGCAGCAACAAAATCATCATGCGTTCGTTAGTAGATCATGGAATGTTTAAGTTCTCGGTATCACGACAATGAAACATTCCAATGTCAACCGTCCATAAAGTTGTTCGATTCATCCTTCACTAGTACCGCACAAGATCCATGTAGTTCAACAGCTACTAACACGAAATGATTCACATCAATGAAATGAATTTGTTCTATGGTTTCTGGCAAGGATGGGGTCGATAACATGTGGCTGGGCTCATTTTCAGTTAAGTAATAGTGCGAATACCAATAACTACCGTATGTGAAGATCATTACAGTAGTTGTTGACCACTCCATTATCACGTGTTACTATATTCCTTGCACCATATGGCAAATACTAATATTAAATACTAACTAGATCGCTGTAGTTGTTTATTTCTCTTTCGAGACACCCATAGACAGCACGTGGCTAGAGGGTGTGGTTACATTATATCAGTATTTACAAGCATATTTACATGATCTTATTTACAATATTTGGAGATGAAAAAACACAGAGTGTGTGTGGTTAATGAATGTGTTTTCTTTTAGTCAGCGTTGTCGTTGTTAGACCATCAAATGTAGGGCTTACAATACCGGGATCCCGAATACCGGTCATTTTTTTCAGGTATTCAATTACCGGTATTGATACTAAAATACCGGTTTTTCGGTACTAATTTTTTTAAAAAACAATAGTTTATAATCTAATCACATAAAGGTTATAAAATCACCTTTATGTGATTATGACATCCTTATCTCTACTAGCAAATGTTCGATAAATCATCGATAGGACACCATGCAACATTGCAATCTGTCCACAATTCTTGGACAACTTCCTGTCTGACAGTATCGTAACTCCCAAGTCCCGTTCCTCCACTACTGACTTTAGTTCAACTCCACCAAATGTATAAGTTATTTTGGTGTTGCTGTTCCCCAGGAACAGCAACACTATGCATTTAATTTTGCTGAATTAAATGCATAGCTGTCACTTTTCTGACCATCCCGGAAGTCTATCTAGGTCACTCTGAAGAAGCTCTGCTTGGCGGCGATCATTAACTACTCTACTGATATTCACATCATACCCTATATCCCTTCATAGATGTCATTTAAGATAATCAAAAACAGTGGTCACTTAGACAAAAACCTTTCCTTCACTCCTCATCTAGACCAACTCAGGATTAAGATCAGGAAGTATGCTGCCCAAGTCTCAAGAGTTGCCCGGAAGGACTGGGGCTTAAAGAAGAGAACGCTGTCACTCTTCTATAAGGCAGTTTTCATCCCGGTTATCACCTATGCTTCTGGAGTCTGGTACAAGAAGGCCAATACCGTAGTAAACAGATCGCGCCTAGGAACTATCCAGCGCTCTCTTCTCCTTCTGTCCTCGCGTGCTTGTCGCACTGTCAGCACCCATGCGCTACAGGTCCTCACTGGATCTCTTCCACTGGACCTGGAGATTGTTCGTCATGGGTTGCTCTACCAAATAGCCAAAGGAAGAGCAGTTACTTGTGCAGGTTTCACCACTGACCCAGCAAATAATAGAAACGCTGAAAAGATGAGACTTAATGAACATCTAACAGACACCTGGCAAGAAAGATGGCAGACATCAACTAAAGGCGCTGTCACCAAAAGATTCCTCCCTGATGTCAGGGCCTTCTACCCCCTCACACCTGTCTGGTTTTCACCAGGACTCTATGCTACCTACCTCCTCACTGGACATGGCTCCTTCCAGAAAAAACTACATGACTTCAGAATTTCAGACTCACCCCGCTGCCACTGTGGAGAGGATCAGACGTGGGAGCACCTTGCCCACAGCTGTGAAATCTACGAGGACTTCAGGAGGATCCTAATAACAAAACTACGCTTCAATTACCAAAATCAAGAACACCTCACCCTACAGAATGAAGAAACTTACCGAGCTCTGACTCAATTTGCAATGGACTTATTTACCAGGCAGAAAGCACTACCACCACCTTAGTATCCGAATCAATAGGTCATAACAACTATGACTGCCAATTGTTGCTATTCATCATTGAGCCATGAATGCTAATGCCTTGGACCAACTTGCACAAGACTTGACCAGCAGTGCAATCAAAGACAGGGTCCACACATACTTTGACAAATTCCTCATCATTGATTCCTGGACAAACTTTTCTCGACCAGACGTGACACATCTCATCAAGAAGAGGCCTAGCATCGATCCCTGGACTTGACCATTAATCTTGGACTCCCGGTTTTGACCACCCCCACTGTTCGTTCTGATGGACTACTGGACCAGCCTTCAGTCTGGATGCGACAAAGACTCACCAAATGGAGTCCCAATGACGGCACCTGAACTAGACCTTACTGAACATGACCCATCCACCATAGCAGCACTCACACTGCTGGATTTCCAGCAAGTTGTCGGCTCCAACTGACTGGCCGTGCTAGCTGTACCTACCCTGAACTTGCGGGGTATATCTCTCTCTCATTTTTTTTTTTTTTTTTTTTTTTTCCGGCTTTCTTCTGTTTCCTGCCATCCGTTCTTTACTCCCCCCCCCCCCTATTTTTCTCTTACAGAATGATTTTTTTTTTTTTTTTTTTTTATTTATTATTATTATTTTTTATTTTTATTTATTTTTTTTTTTGTGGGGAGGTGGTTTTCGTCCACCCGCCACCCCACTCTTCTCTCTGGTGAGGCGTTGGGCATGCCACACTGTCATCAGGGGCCATCTTCCCTATTGGCCCCTTTCTTCTGTTTCCTACCCTCCAGTCTTTTTGCCTTCCTCCCTTACTTTTCTCTTGCACAACGTTTTTTTTTTTTTTTTTTTTTTAGTTTATATATATATATATATATTTGTGTGTGGGTGTGTGTGTATATATATTTTTATATACACACACACTCATGCCCCCACAGGTCTAAATCTAAAAACATCAAAATTACTGCCCGACCTATTTGGCCCTAGAACAAGTTATCAACGAACAACCCTACGCTCTGTTAAAATTACAACCGTTGCTCAAGAAACAGCGATCATCTCATTCTTAAATCTGGTCCTAGCCACTGAAATCCCAGGAAAGTAGGTGGCAGGACCCGCCAGAGTACTCTAGCTACAGTGGTACACCCGGTCAGCCTCCCCGTGGCATGGTGTGGTAACGTCGGGTCCCACTAGGGGCTCGGCGGCTAATAGACCGGAGGAACAAAGGGCACAACACAATATACAGCACATGACCCCCACACACTTCAAATCTCTGGCCCCGATACAATGTACACCCGCGGAGATGGGAGAAATCCCAGGAGCCGTTAGACACTAACATACCTTATACCTTATAATACAGGACTTTGCCGGAGAGATCTGCAAGCAGTGGGTTAAGGCCCATTCCTGTAGCAGGGCTTGGCCGCTTCCAAGCGTGCACGTGTGTGTGACAGCTCCGTAAATTGTGACCTGGTTTACTAGTTTAAAGTTAGCGCCAAACTCTGGATTTGTGTTAGATCAAAGCCATTAAGGAACTGGAACACCTTGGTGAGTTTTGTTTTAACTTTCCTTGGGTAGAAGTGAGATTCTGTTTGCGTTATTTATCCAACGCTAACGACAATGGGTCTGCCGTTAAAAGCGCCATTGGCTTAGAATTGGAGAGAATGACCACGTGACAACATACGGTCACCACGCCTGAATCACATTCTTAGACTGGGGATTAGTGCCCCCCTGTGCTACTATAGCGTAGGAATGTGCTCCTTCACTCTATGACCTTGTAAACAACATAGTGAAGTAAATGCGTCTTCAAGTTATCCCCCTACCTCCCTTCCTCCCTACCAATAGTCATTGCATGGGCGAGCTACAACTTTTCTTCCGTGCTCCCGCACCCTGGCGGATTCAGTAGGACTTATTGGGAAAATTGGTAGATTATTGATTGCTAATCTTTTGCCCTATATGCGTGTAGCGGGTATTGTTCACCAGCATATTACAGCCACAAACTGATATAAAGATTGACAACCCCGATAATCCGCACGTCCGATTATCCGGAATCTTTGCTGATATGGATAGAAAAAATCACAAACTGAAAGAAACTGAGCCAAAAGGGCAGGACGACGAGATAACCCCCCCCCCCCAGAACAACAGCAGGACACAGAAGACGCCTGTCCAGGGACCCCCCAAACACAAAGCAAGCGTAAAAACAAAAAAACTGTTAACAGCGAAAATAGAGCGGGGAACACGCTCCCAAACTGAGAATAAGGACACTCAGGAAAATGTCAATGCAAACGAAGAAACAAACAACGAAGAGCAGCAGGAAACTCCCCCCATAGATCCCTCCCTACCGGTGGGCACTGTCTATGAAAAGTCACTGGCATTCAAAACAGCACTGGAGTCAATATTTAAAGAACCGAATAACAGAATAACCACCCTTGTGAGGTCGCAAATCGTCACAATCTTTAACAAGATGGAGACTATCCTTTTCAAGACATATGTTGAAAATGAAAAGGTCACCGCGAGGCTGCAGGCGTATAAAGAATGTGGGACAAATAAAATGCAACAGCGTACGCCCACATATGCTGAAAAGCTGAGGAGTAACCAACATCAGGGAAAACAAACTCAGTGCGGGCCCCCAAAAAGGAAGCAACCTCTCTTGATGACACCCAATTTGGTTGTGCTTAGACCTGTGGCCACAGATGGCCCCCAGGAAAAGAGAACTAGTGAAGAAATAAAGACAACTGTGATGAAGGAACTAAGGGATGACCTCAAAGCTACTAAGATAAAGTCCATCCGGAAAACGAGGAATGTAGGACTCGTTATTGAAACGGAGGGAAATGAAGACATACAGACGATAATGAAAAACCCAAAAATTGCCACCTTGGGTTTGACTGCAGAATTGCCAAAAAAGAGAGGACCTGCTATCATTGTCTTTGACATTGACAAAGACCTAACCCCAGAACAGTTAGCCACAGAGATAATAAGCAGAAATCTGAGACCGACCCCCCAGCAACTACAGGAACAGCGAACCCTGGTGCAGCCTAAGTACTCCACCAGATCTAGGGCAGGACCAAACAGAAACTGGGTTCTAGAGCTGGCCCCAACTGTCTGGCAGCAATTAAAGAAACAAGAGAGAATCTACATTGAATGGGGATCCCACCGATTCCGGGAGCATGTGGCAATCCCGAAATGCTTCCGGTGTTGTAAATACGGCCACACAACTCATACCTGTACACAAACAGAATCAACCTGCGGTCACTGCTCTGGCAGGGGACATGAATATAAAACATGTCCAAACAAGGAGCAAGATCCAATCTGTACAAACTGCAAGGCAGGGAAAATGGACCATTCGCATTCTATTAGAGACCCGAACTGTCCAGTTTATCTTAAAGTAAAAGGGTTATACCAGTCACGAACTGACTATGGAGAAACGCCCTAAAGAGTACAACAGATCCAAAATTTCAATAATACAGCATAACGCGCAGAGAGCTAGAGCAGTGGCCCAGCAACTTAGGGTCATAGCAGACGAAGAAGCAGCTGACGTCTTACTACTACAGGAACTATATACCCACTCAAAACGAGTGTGCGGATATCCGGCTGCATACAAAATAGTCCATGATGAGAGTGACACCCCTTGGGCTACGGTTGTGGTGCGCAATCCCAATTATACTGTGACTAAAGTGACACAGCTTTGTGCACCCTGGGCGGCGTGTGCCCACATCTTAACGCCATTGGGCCAAATCTATGCTGTGGCCCTTTACAGCAGGCCGGGCGAGGACATCGCACCCATCACCAGGTACTTGCAGGCCTTGACCGACATGCTCCCTGATCAAAGGATCATAATTGGGGCAGATGTAAACTGCCGCTCACCAGCCTGGCATAGTCTGACCCCTGACAGGAGAGGTACCAGAAATGAACAGATTTTAGAGGACTTTCTCTCCAACTCCCGGTTCACTATCCTGAACAGACCACACAAGATGCCTACATTTTGTAATACCCTGTGGGAGGCGACTATTGATGTCACGTTGTCCACGGGAAACCTTGCAGGTTACGTTGATGATTGGATCGTCAGAGACTCGTGGACGACTTCCGACCACAGGGTGATTACCTTCCAAATCAGAAGATTATTAAACAGGCTACTGATACCTAAACAAACACTAAATCGCTTCGCCATCCGCTGGGCGAACTGGGAAAGGTTCAGAGAGGTTTTAATGCCCGCTGCAGCCCAACACCTGGAAACAACAAACCAGAATGGGGATCCAGACGAGAATCAAAAGAGGGTAACGGAAATAATATTTGCGGCGAGTGAAGCATCAATGAAGAGGAGAAATCCCAAACCGGGAGCAGTCCCGTGGTGGACTCACGAGATCCAGCAACTCAGAAGGGAGACCATGAGAAGAAGAAAACTCTTCCAACGGGCAAGACGCACATGGCCTGCTGCGGAGGTCCAGATACTAAAGGAGCGCTATAGAGAAGCAAGAAACAGATATACGGATGCGATAAACAAGAGCAAACAAAGAGCCTGGGAAAACTTGGCAGGCATAACAGGAAATAATGAGCCATGGGAGGTAGTCTATAGGATAATCACAAACAAACTCCCCAAGGGGGAAGTTATTTCTACCACATTGACACCACAGGGGAGCCAAACCACCACATGGCAACAGTCAATCACAAATATTCTGGGCACTATTTTCCCAGAGACTGCCATGCCTACTTCACCTGAACAGCATAGAATATGCCAAGAAAATGACATATACAGCACTGACTCCCGTGAACCACCGTTCACGTTAGATGACATCAAATCCGCAGCAAATCACTTAAGAAATAATAAGTGCCCTGGCCTCGACTATCTCGAACCGTAAATTGTCAAAAAAGTAACGGATCTGACCCCCGAACTCCTCCTAAATCTGTTTAACAACTGTTTGCATCAAGGCATCTTCCCAAGAAACTGGAAGACTGCGGGACTGAAGCTGATCCCAAAAACACCCACGAAGCCTCCACAACAGCCAACCACCTACAGACCGATAGCTTTGCTACCAGTGATCAGCAAACTATTTGAGAGAATGCTATATACCCGAAATGACACACATTACAAGAGTGCTGAACTGCACATGTCTACCCAATTCGGCTTTAAGCCTGAGTCTTCGACAGTAGAGGCACTTAGACATCTGCTGCACGGTGTGGCCAGTTGCAACAGTAAATACTACCTAATCATCTCCATAGATTTTGCCGGGGCTTTCGACACCATTTGGTGGCCAAGTGTCCTGGCAAGGCTAAGGCGGGCCAACATTCCCTGCAATCTGTATCTCACGACCAAGTCTTACCTTACCGATAGGAGTATCAGTGTCGTGGCACCCTATGGTAGGGCAAACCGCCGTGTCTGCAGGGGTTGCCCCCAGGGTTCTGTCCTGGGGCCGCTGTTGTGGAACATTGTCTTGGATGAGTTCCTGGCCATGGACCTTGGTGACGTCCAAACCCAAGCTTTTGCCGACGACTTAATCTTGAAAATTGCTGCCGACAGTAGAACCCAGTTGGAGGTAAAAGCAAACCATGCCATCAGGATACTACAGGACTGGACCATCTTACACTGCCTAAAAATCTCACCAACTAAGACATCCTCAATCTTACTGAAAGGCTCCCTTGACCTGCACAGGCCGCCTCAAATAAAGGTGAACAACACCACAGTGAAACTCCAAGGCCAGCTTAAGTACCTGGGGGTGATATTAGATTGTAATCTTTCCTTCAAGCAGCATCTCATACATTTAAGAACAAAGATAAGGAAGTACTCTGCACTGTTAGCACGTGTGGTCCGTCGTGACTGGGGACTTAAACGTCGCGTGCTCTCCTTATATTATAAAACGACATTCCTACCAGCTATAACATACGCCTCTGCGGTTTGGTATCACAAGGCATCAACCGCCGTAAATAGACGCATAATCGACTCAATCCATAGAACTATCCTGTTAACCATTACCATAGCCTGTAGCACCACTAGCACTGTTGCCCTACAGGTCTTGGCCGGAGCCCTTCCCCTTGATCTGGACATCATACGTACTGGAATAGCCTATTATATAACCAAAGGAATGCCTTGCACCCACCAAGACTACACAGTGGATAACAATGCAACCCACAAGGCTGAAAAGAACAGGCTGCAGAAATACCTAAAAGAAACCTGGCAAGACCGCTGGACAAACACAACAAAAGGGAATATCACCAAAAAGTTCATCCCGGACGTAGACAGAGTATACCCCATTCTTCCAACCTGGCTGCAACCCGGACTTTACACGACCTACCTCCTTACGGGTCATGGGGCTTTCAATGCAAAGCTTACAGCATTGGGAATAGTGGACGATCCACGTTGTACTTGCGGGGAACAAGAAAGCTGGGTGCACATTATGTTTGAGTGTGTCCAATACGAAGACCTTAGATGCAGACTAATAACTAGAGTTCACTATCTACCGAGGGATCTCGAGTCACATCTACTAGATACGCAAGAAGAATATTTAGCCTTAACTGATTTTGCCCAGGGATTATTTACCAGGCGCCAAACACTAACCGCCATATACAGAAGACCTTAACGGCAAACCTGCAAATAGCAGCGAGACGACATAGAGGAGCCGACTATAAAGACCTTGGACTGACTACAAAATGCACTGGGAAAGACAAGTGACAATAGATTGTCTAACTACAAGAGTCATGATTACCGCCAATGGAAGCGAAAAAACCTTTAAATAGTCGTGACATCAGAACAAAGTGCCCCAAGACTTTGCAGCTTAGACCCACTACAAAATGACAAAAGGTAGTGTAAGGACTAGCAAACATCACGGAAGGAATAAAACTCCATAATGACAGCCAGTAGACTTGATTATGACCCCAAGATAATGACCAGAAAATAGGACCCAGACCACATGCAGTCTGGAAGGATGACATCTCAGATTTAACCCCCTATTAGTGTCCCACCTAGATGAGACTCAACGGCCAGCTTTTTAGGGCCTGCAAACTGATGGAGACGACATCCGGTGGCACTCTCCCGCCGGAACAGCCTATTGGCGACCCAAATCCGCACTCTCTTGAGCGGATCTTTTTTTTTTTTTTTTTTTTTTTTCCCAAACTCCTGGGGAGGAGAGGCTTGCCTCCCCAATTTTCTCACTCTGGTGGGGCACGGGCATGCCTCACCACCTACAGGGGCCATCTACTCTGTCGGCCCCTTATTTCCAATTTCTTCCCCCCAGTCTTCATCCTCCCCCCAAACTTTTGTCTTGCACAGCGTTTTGCCCTACATGTCAAAATCAAAAGAGAACATCAAAATTCTTGCCCGAACCTATTTCGTTTTTAAAACTCACTTTGACCGCACAGCCCCACGTCGCATACTATTAATACTAACTTGTTAAGTATCACTAATATCAACCTCGATTTATTTATTATTATTATTATTTTTTATTTATTTATTTTTTTTTTTGGTCGTAGCCACTGAAATCCCAGGAAAGTAAGTGGCAAGACCAGCCAGAGTACAAATATTGGTAACACCCGGCCGGCCTCCCCGTGGCGGGTATTGGTAACGTCGGGTCTCGCTAGGGGCCCGGCGGCAAACAGGCCGGATGAACAATGGGCACAACAAACTACACAGTACATATCCCACACACTTTTAAATCTCTGGCTTGTCCGATACAGAGAACATACGCGGAGATGGGAGAAATCCCAGGTGCCGTCAGACCCCGAACATACCTAATACTTCTATTGACCCTGTTCAACAGATGCCTAGAGGTAGGGAAATTCCCAATAAAATGGAAAACGGCCAACATCAAACTTATCATCAAAAGTCCGACTAAGAAATCAGAGTGCCCGAAATCCTACAGGCCCATCGCACTTCTTTCAGTAGTTAGCAAATTATTTGAAAGGCTACTGCACAAACGAATCCTCCAACACTACGAAGCAGCTGGCCTCCTAGCTGGGAATCAGTTTGGATTTAAACAGGGATCCTCCACAACAGAAGCCCTCAAAAACCTAACTAACAAGGTCAAAGAATGTGTCAACAAATATTTCCTCGTAATATCGATTGATTTTGCCGGGGCGTTCGACTCACTCTGGTGGCCACCAGAGCGTCTTGGACAGACTCGGGAAAGCTAAAGTACCCATCAACCTTTATAAAGTCAAGAAACCTATCTCTCACAAAGAAAAATTGAGATAAACACTCCATACAAAAAGATCGCAAGAACAGTACACAGAGGATGTCTACAGGGATCTGTATTGGGCCCACTCCTCTGGAACTTGGTATTTGATGAGTTCTTGAGAACGGACTTTGACCTAGTGGGGGGTGCAGGCCTTCGCAGATGACCTGATTTTGACAGTGCAAGCAAACTCCAGAGCCTAATTGGAAATCGCAGCTAATCAGGCCCTGCAGATACTCCAACAGTGGGCCAAGAAGAATTTCTTAACAATTTCACCGACAAAGACATTGTCGGCGCTGCTCAAAGGAACCCTGCAACTGAGACGACCACCCCAGATTAAGATTGATGGGACAACTATCAAGTTTGCTAGTCAACTGAAACACCTGGGTGTCATACTAGTCAATAACTTATCCTTACAACCACATCTCAAATTCCTAAGACAAAAGATCAAAAACTACTCTGCCATGGTAGCTAGGGTCACAAGGCGAGATTGGGGTCTCAAAAAGAGTACCCTAGCCTTAGGACAACCTTCCTCCCAATAATTACATAAGCTTCAGAAATCTGGTATGACAAAACTCCCTTGGTCATAAATAAGAGAACCCTGGATGCAATTCAATGCACCATCCTCCCCACTACCACACGCGCCTGCAGAACGGTGAGTAACCCAGCGCTTCAGGTGATAGCAGCAGTACTTCCACTTGATCTTGATATCGCAAGAACAGGACTCCTCTACTACTTATCTAAGGGAATAACCACCACTTTCTTGGAATTTACAATAGACCCAACAAACAACCATAAGGCAGAAAAGATCCGGCTTCAGTCTCACTTGCTGCAGGTGTGGCAGGACAGGTGGGCAGAAACAACCAAAGGAGCAATCACCCACAAGTTCTTACCGCAACTTGAAAAAATCTATCCAAAATCGCCTACTTAGTTCTTTCCGGGGTTGCAAACAACATATTTGCTAACTAGACACGAAGTCCATTAACGCAAAGTTAATGGACTTCGCCCTTGTAGAGGACCCATGCTGTACATGGGGAGAGATCGAAACCTGGGAACACCTCATGCCTTCCTGTATGCTTTTTAGTGTAAAATTTGGGACTTCAAAATTTCAATCTGCGCTATCATCTGATTTGATCTGGTTTGCCTCCGATTCTATTTCCACCAAATCCGCTTTGCCGGCCTCTTTTTCTACCAGTAATTCGCGAAGGTCTTCAGTAGTGATATCATTAAAACCTTCTCCTATCGACTTAGCAAGTTCTACTATCGCACCGATACTGTTTTCTGCCGGTTCGACCATATTTCGTGAATGAACTGACTCTGGCTATATACCTTTCCAACACGCATTTAATGCTGACAATTTTACTTCTTTGAGCGATAAAGCTATTATTCCGATACAGTCCACAATTGAAAAATTTTCATGCCTCCAACACTTCAATAGGTTCGGAAACATTTTTTTTTTTTTCTTTTTTTCCCAAATTCCATTGTAATGATTTTCTATTGTAATGTGTTCGATAGGTAGATATAATGCCTTGATGTAATGGCTGAATTAAAGAAGTTGGTATTAGGTAGTAGGAACATTACTTCAATATTTTAGATGACTTAAATCTTTTGGTTGGCCTGGCGCGTTATTCACTAGTAATAAAACTTTGAAATCTAGATTTTTCCGCTTTAAATAGTTTTCCATAGCTGGCACAAAACAATTTAGAAACCATTCTTTAAATAAATCGGCAGTTATACAATTATTTCAAAGTTCCTTAAGCATAATTTAGGGCCGGCATTTCATTCACAACAAAGAATTTATTCCAAACGGTTCTTAACAACCAAGTTTAGTAATACATGCCCGAAAAAATTTATAAACGATCAAATAAAAACCAAAATAACCTTACAAAAAACCTTAAAAGTCACGAACTGCACGCTTCGAAGTAGAAATGTTTTATGGTTTCAAACAAGCACAAGTTCAGTAGCACAGAACGTAACACAGGGATTTCCCAACAAAATAAAATACGGGGATTCCCCCCCCCCCTTTTTTTTTTGTTTTTCATAACGACTAGTAAGTGAACAGTGGAGATTCACAAAAAAGAATGGAAACGTTGAAAAATTACATCCAACAGGGTTTTCACCGCACAAAAGCTCAAAAATACCGTGTTGTGAGAGGTTTGTCGCAATTCTCAACCGTGTTGTAGATGTACCATGCTATACGCGGGTTGCCTATTGGTAAAATAGACTATGGGCGAGTTTTCCCGCATATTTCCAAATTTCGAATCTTGCGAATAGTCTTTCTACCAATCAGAGTTATGCCCGTCTCATAACGAGTGTTTGTTTGCCTTCGATATTTGCTCAATCGTTATAACGCTGTTCTTATACTATAACCCGTATCTGACTATAACGCTGTCACAGATCACTATAACGACGTTCTTTTAAAGATTGCGTTTTTGGCATATTTAACGAAATCGTTTCATTTGATGGAGTCGATAGCTTGAAAATGAATATAAAAATACGTTAAAACGTTTTCCATGCCGACGAGAGAAATTTTCGCACACTCAGTGAAATTATCTCGCACGCTAAATTAATTGCAATACAGTGACTTGTTACATAATTCCGAGATCAATATTTTAAAAAACGATCAAATATATTGCTTGTAATATTTGCGTAATATGCATTTATCCGAAGTCTAGTCATCACTCAGTACAGTATTAGACATCGTGCGTAACGAACAGTTTACTTGAACATTGTATCGTAATTAATGCAACCAACGCAGTTACATTTTCGAAGAGTTAATAATGGCCCATAAGAATGAAAAAGCAACAACGTCTGGAGGCAGTAACGAAGACTATAAATGTAAGAAAAAGACTGAATTTGAAAATTAAATTAGACGTTTTGAAGCGAATCGATTCTGGTCAAAGACAAGCGGATGTGTGCCATAATTTAAGGCTTGCAACTTTAACTGTAAGAACAATTATAAAAAAATAAAGAATTAATTTTAGCATCGGGAAAGATAGCTGTTCCACTGCAAGCAACTAGGGCTAGGGCGGCTATTAGGATTGAAATGGAAACACTAACTAATTTTATTGAAGATAATATCAAATGCAGAATTCAGTTATGTTAAATATTATTAAAAAATAATAATAAAAAAAAGAGAGAAAAATTAGCCTATATGATAATCTGAAGAAAACTCACCTAAAAAAAAAAATTGGAACCATTTAAAACTAGTAAGGGCTGGTTGAAAATATTTAAAATCCAGGGAGAAGCCGCAAGTGCAGATCAAGCAGCCAAAACTTTCAAAAAAGATCTTGTTAAAATTATTGAAGGCGGGTATTATGTGTTATACTTCTCAACAAGTTTTTAACATACATGAAGCAGGACTTTTGTGGAAACGAATGCCTAAAAGAAGTTTCATATTGAAAGAAGAAAAAAACATGCCAGGTTTCAAAGCGGCGAAGGATCGGGTGACTTTATTGTTGGGTGGTAACGCTGGGGGAGGATTTAAAATTAATACCACA